>NC_063344.1:1806889-1838043 GCF_021869965.1 Rhincodon typus
CAGACCATCTACACAAGAATAGAGGGATACAGACCATGTACACAAGAGCGTAAGAAATAGGAGCAGGAGGAGGCCATTTGGCCCATCAAGCCTGCTTTGCCATACAATAAAATCATGGTTGATCTTTTCATGGACTCAGCTCCACTTACCTGCCTGCTCACCATAGCCCCTTAATTCCTTCACTGTTCAAAAACCTATCTATCTTTGCCTTAAAAACATTCAATGAGGAAGCCTTAGCTGCCACACTGGGCAGGGAATTCCACAGATCCTCAATTCAGTCCTAAATCTGTTCCCCCTCATTTTGAGGCTGTGCCTTCTTGTTCTAGTTTCACTCATCAGTGGAAACATCCTCCCTGCTTCTCCTATCTATTCTCCTCATAATTTCATTTGTTTCTACAGGATCCCACCTCATTCTTCTAAATTCCAACAAGTATAGTCCCAGTCTACTCAATCTCTCCTCATTAGCCAACCCTCCCAATTCCGGAATCAACCTGGTGAAACTTCTCTGCACCCCCTCCAGCGCCAGTACATCCTTCTCAAGTAAGGAGACCAAAACTGTACACAGTACTCCAGGTGTGGCCTCACCAGGACCCCATACTGCCCCATCTCTCCAGCTTCAAAAATTACATTTTTCTCTACACTTTGATCCTCTCCCTTTTTCACCCGAGGCACGCTAAACTTGTATTGGTCCTCAGCCTCAGTTTCGCTCCCCAGTGTATTCTATGTTTTAATGACTGGCACCAAATAACTGGCCACAAGTGATCAATCAGGAGATGCAGGCTGTGGTGCAAGGTTATGCGAGAGTTTAAGACATATTCTGTCTGTGTCAGATTCTAATGATATTTCCAAATTGTGACCATGCTCACTGACAATTCCCTTTTGTATTTAGTGTCTAAGGTGATCCATCCAATCTTGGAGCCATCAAACAGTGACTTATATGCCACGATTTACGATAATTCAGGAGTGATTGCCACAAGAAGAATATTCTATATTAGTGAAGAAAATGCTTCTCACGGTTCACATATACACACATTATATTGAAGTGTATACCAGCAGGTATTTGTGTTTATCTATCAATGAGACTCTGTGTATGGAGCACTAAAGTGTTCATTCTTAACATAGAACCAGTCAAAGCAGGAGCATTGTACAAGTGCCAGAAGGAAATGCTGCTCAGATTTGCCTCTTTTCCGTAACCTATCTCCCAACATGTCCAAACTTACCACCCGCTCACTGATGGAGTCTAACTCATCCTGGTACAAACTTACTCGTTCAAAGGTGGCTCTTCAGCTCTGTGTGTCAGACCTCAGCAACAAACCCCCACCAATTCCCACCCTCTCTCTAAACTAGCCATACAACATCAAACAGGAACAGCACATACATAGAGATAGTAAGGACTGCTGATGCTGGAGTCAGAGATAACACAGTGTGGAGCTGGAGGAACACAGCAGGCCAGGCAGCAGATACATAGCCTGGTTCAAACCCAAAACTGCTGAGATTGCAGGGCAGCTCGAGAATTCAAGATATCAGGGAAAAACGTGAGGGCCTGGAGAAATCTCCCTTCACATGACTAAGAATAGAAGCACAGAGGAAAGCCACAGTTGAGAAAAGAAGCTGCAAAATATGTCAATGAAAATCACCAGAATAGACTCTCAGTTTCTCACAGATCTATCTGAATCTTTGACATGAAACACACGAGAAAATCAGCCTTGGCAGATTTCTGAGCTGGCCCTGGATAGTGGAGCAGGTTTAGGAAGAGAAACAGCAGACTAGGATATAACAGAGTCTCTCAGCAAAATCTAACAACAGGCTTATCATACTTCAGTGCTTTATTTGAAATTGATAAGGTTGATGAGCTCAGCACTTACAAACTAATGTCTGTCTCCATGGAGGTTACTACTTTACAAAGATAAAGTCAATATTGAAAATATGTTTTGGCCATTTTTATGCCAGTTCTGTTGTAGATCTGACAGGTCCCACCGGTCCAGTAACCTGGCAACACTACAATCAACTGATGCACGACGTTAAACAGTGAGGTAGCGGGATGGTGGGATAGGGTGGGTTTCAACCTCGTGAAATTATTAACCGGCTATAAGTTGATCCCTGTCATTTGGCTAAAACTTTGGTATCAGAAACTTGGTTTTTGTGCTGGAAGCCAGGCTAGTCAGTGAAATCACCAGCACAAAGGGACCAGGATAACAATCTGCCAGGGAACTGCAGAGCCATCAAACGCCCCAACAGTCCATCATGCACAGAACATAGAACTGTACAGCACAGAAACAGGCTTTTCGGCTCACAATAGGTCAGGCAACGTCAGAAGAGCAGGAAAGCTAACATTTCAGGCTGGGACCCTTCTTCAGAAATGGGAAAGGGGAAGGGAGCTCTGAAATAAATAGAGAGAGGAGGGGTGGGGCTGGGGAAGGTAGGTGGAACGGTGATAGGTGAGTGCAGGTAGGCAGTGGTGGAGATTGGTCAGTGAGGTGGGAAGAGCGGACAGGTGGGAAAGAAGATGGACAGGTCGAGGAGGCGGGCTGAGAGGGAGGGTTGGTCATGGGATGAGGCTGGGGGTGGGGAGATCCTGAAGCTAGTAAAGTCCACATTTAGGCCATTGGGCTGTAGGCTCCCGAGGCGGAATATGAGGTGCTGCTCCTCCAGTTTGCGGGTGGTATCGTTGTGACACTGGAGGTGGCCCAGGATGGATATGTCACTCAGGGAGTGGGAGGGGGAGTTGAAATGGTTCGCGACTGGGAGGTGTTGTTGTTTGTCGTGAACAGAACGCAGGTACTCTACAAAACAGTCTCCGAGCCTCCGCTTGGTCTCCCCGATGTAGAGGAGGCCACATCGGGAGCAGCGGATGCAGTAGACCACATTGACGGATGTGCAGGTGAACATCTGTCTGATGTGGAAGGTTTGTTTGGTGCCTTGGATGCCTTACTACAAACTACGGGGGTGGCCACGGGAAAAGAAAGACAGAATCCCCCTTTGTCCTCACGTATCACCCCATAACCTCTAGATTCAACGCATCATTCTCCGCCACTTCCGCCACCTGCAGTCTGACCCCACAACCAAGAATAAATTTCTCTCTCCACCCTTATCTGCCTTCCGGAGGGACTACTCTCTCTGTGACTCCCTCGTCCGCTCCACACTACCCACCACCCCCAGCACCTTTCCCTGCAACCACAGGAAGTGCTACACCTGCCCCTACACCTCCCCCCTCACCTCGATCCAAGGCCCCAAAAAAACCTTCCACATCAGACAGAGGTTCACCTGCACATCCGCTAATGTGGTCTATTGTATCCGCTGTTCCCGATGTGGCGAACCATTTTAACTCCCCCTCCCACTCCCTGGACAACATGTCCATCCTGGGCCTCCTCGAGTGTCACAATGACCCCACCCAGAAACTGGAGGAGCAGTACCTCATATTCCGCCTCTGGAGCCTACAGCCCAATGGCCTAAATGTGGACTTTACTAGCTTCAAAATCTCCCCACCCCCAGCCTCATCCCATGTCCAACTCTCCGTCTCATCCCCACCTCCTTGACCTGACACAATCTATCCATCTTCTTCCCACCTATCCGCTCCTCCCACCTCACTGACCAATCCCCACCATCCCTACCTGCACTCATCTATCACCATCCCACGTATCTTCCCCAGTCCCAAACCGCCTCTCTATTTATTTCAGAGCTCCCTTCCCCATCCCCCATTTCTGAAGAAGGGTCCCAACCCGAAACGTCAGCTTTCCTGCTCCTCTGATGCTGCCTGGCCTGCTGTGTTCCTCCAGCTCACACCGTGTTATCTCTGACTCCAGCATCAGCAGTTCCTACTATCCCTTTGGCTCACGATGTTGTGCCAAACATGATACTAAATTAAACTAATCCCTTCTACCTGCCCTTGGTCCATATCCCTCCATTCCTTGCATGTTCATGTGCTTATCTAGAAGTGCCTTAAGAACACCCACTGTATCTGCTTCCATCACCACCCCTGGCAGCACGTTCCAGACTCCTACCACTCTCTGTGTAAAACACCTGCCCCTCATGTCTCCTTTGAACTTTCCCCCCTCTCACCTTAAATGCATGCTCCCCTTGTATTACACATTTCCACTCTGGGAAAAACATTTTGCCTGTCAACCCTGTCTATGCATCTCATAATTTTATAGATTTGTATCAAATCTCCTCAAAGCTTCCGCCACTCCAAGAAAACGACCTGAGCTTTTCTAGCCTCTCCTTTTAGCTCATCCCCTCTTATCCAGGCAGCATCCTGGTAAACCTCTTCTGCACCCTGTCTAAAGCCTCCACATCCTTCCTATATTGTGGCGACCAGAACTGAACACTCTCTTCACAAAATCAAGAGACTGATTCATGTTTCTTTTCCATTAATTCACATTTATACAAACAGGCCAGATGCACTAAGGCACAGATAGACACGTGGCAGCATCACGTTGTTGCTGTAACAGAAAGCTGCCAAAGGAGGGGCAGAATTGGCAACTCACCATCCCTGGATATCGAGTTTTCAGGCAGGATAGAGTGAGTGACATAAAAGGAAAGAGGGCATAGCAATATTGGTTAAAGAATCAGCTACGGTTGTAAGAAGGAATGATATACTGAACGGGTTAACGAATATGTTAACTTTATGGGTGAGCTTAGAAATAAAAAGGGGCAGTCACATGACTAGGAGCATCCCACAGACCCCCAAAAATAGTAACAGGGATACAGAAGAAGACATATGTAGATACATTTCTGCCTGTAGGAATAAGGGGGCAATAATAGTAGGAGACTTTAACTATCCCAATTTCAACTGGATTTCAAACAATATAATGGTCATTGAGGGTGAAAAATTCATGTATTGTGTCCAGGAAATTTTTGTTAAACAATATGTGACAAGCCCAATGAGAGAAGAGGTAATTCTGTGTTTAGTATTTGGAAATGAAGATCGGCAAGTGGGTTAAGTGACAGTGGGCAAGTTAGCAGGGATAGTGCTAATTCAGTTATATTTACTATGATTATGGAAAAGGACAGCGATAAATCAGGAGTAAAAGATTTAAACAGGGGAAATGGAAATTTCACACGACTGAGAAATGATTTAGATGTGGGGGACAGGACAGGACTCGACAGGACAGCTTAAGGATAAATCAGTAATATACCAAAGCGCTAAAAAGTGAGATCCTTAGGGCAAAAAGCAGACGTGTCCCCTCCAAAAATAAGAATGGTACTGCCAAATCTATACCCCCATGGTTGTCTAGAAAAATACAGGGGAAAATTATACAGAAAAAGAAAGCTTATGATAGTTACAAAAACTCAGGGATGGGGTGGGTCTGGGTGGGATGTTCTTTGGAGAGTTGTTATAGCTTGATTTTATACTGTAGGGATTCTATGAAATGGATCTGCACCTTACGTGCTGTGAGTTGCAGGGCTATGGGTTGTGTGCAGGAAGGTGTGTCTTTGAGTCAGCATGGACAAGATGGTCAAATGGCCCCTTCTGTGCTGCATCATTTCTATGGTTCTATGGTACTAATCTGTGTGCATGTGTTTCTCACATTTCATTACCTTTTCTCTCATTTAACTGCTGATAAACTCATCCCTTCTTTAACGCAAGACACCCAGGTTAATTTGGCTCCTTTTATTACATTTGGATTGAGAAAAGATATCCATGAGGGAAGGAGTCCCTTCTAAATTAACCTTTTAACCAACCGAGAGATGGGTTGAAATAAGAAGGGGGCCAGTTCATGCCTCCTCACTTGGGAGCATTACTGTGTGGGGAGTATCTGACTGAAATTGGAACAAATTGGGATCCGTCACCAGGACCAGTCACATCTCAGTGTCCAACATGAGATTTAAATCTGAATTCTGAGTGAGCAAAGAATTACACTGAGCAGCAGTTTAGATTGTCCATTGGGTTTGTAGAATGACTGCACTTGTGTGCACTGAGAGCTACAGATATTGTAAGGACCGTATCATTTAATTTTTGTGTTTTTAAAAGCTTGTGACTGAATTGAGAAAAAGCTCTTTTGTAGCCAGTGTTTGAAAGGATGGCTATAAGCTCTGAAAAACCTGAGCCCCATGGCCAGCATTGTAAGCATCTGTCTGAACAAGCAGGAATTGGAGTTTGTGTTGCAGACAATTTGGAGCTGGGAGGGTTAGGCGAGGGCACAGATAAAGGAAGTTGATTGGTCCATGGACTAGTGTCCAGTTACCAATGACAGGACTTGCTTCCTGCCAACAACTGTGTGATTGGTTCTCGGGTAACTGAGCAGCTTGGAGCTGGCAAACATGTTACGAAGATGAAGAACAAAGACACTCAGAGCAGGAGTAGCCCATTCAGCCCCTCAAACCCTCTCTGTAATTTATTACAATCATGATTGATCTCAAATTGGCCTCAATGAAGGATGAAGGGCAACCTAATAGAGGTTCACAAAATTACAAGGCACATGGAATCTTTCAGAGGCATCATGTGTTGGTGTTCCTGTGCTTTGTGTCTGCTAGTAAGTAAGGGTGCAAGTATGTATCTGCAATGTCATACAGGACAAGGACAGGCTGATGATCCCCAGTGGGTATTGGGGGAAATGTAGCAGAAACTTAGAGAGACTCATAGAATCTCTACAGTGCAAATAGAGGCCATTCAGTCCATCGAGTCTGCACCAACCCTCTGAACAGCACCCACTCAGACCCATCCCATCCCTGCAATCCCACATTTACCATGGATAATCCACTTAAGATGCACACCTTTGGACTGTGGGAGGAAACCAGAGCACCCAGAGGAAACCCAGGCAGACACGGGGAGAATATGCAAACTCCACACAGACAATCACCTGAGGGTAAAATTAAACCCAGGTCCCGGGCGCTGTGAGGTAGCAGTGCTAAACACTGAGCCACCGTGTTTAGATGGTTACAACTGAAGTCAGGTAAACTGTGTAGTGTGTTGATTAAACAGTGACTAGAGTGAGAGAATGGAGTTGGATGTGTGAAAGACCAAAAGGTAATCTGTTCTTGAAGCTGGAGGACATTGGTTGAGTGTTAACGTGTGCAGGGGGTCGGGGTTGAAGCTGTGAGGGGTGTGGAATGATAAGTGAGTTTGCGATGACACAGATTGGCCGGGTAGTTAGCAGTGAGGAGCAAGGTATTAGGTTACAGGAGGATAGAGATGGATTGGTTGGATAGGCAGATCAGTGGCAGATGGAGTTTAACCCTAATCACAATGAGGTGATGCACTTTGGAAGAAGTAACAAGCTAAGGGAGTACTCAATGAATGGCAGGGCACTAGCAAACTCAGAGGAACAAAGGGATCTTGGGATGCTTGTCCACAGATCCCTGAAGGTGACACAGCACATTAATAGGGTATTTAAGAAGGCATGTCGGACACTTACCTTTATCAGTCATGACATAGATTATAAGGGCAGGGAGGTTATGTTAGACCTGTACAGGACTTTGGTTAGATGCAGCTGGAGTACTGTGTCCGGTTCTGGTCACCACACTACAGTAAGGATGGGATTGCCCTGGAGAGGGTGCAGGGGAGATTCACCAGGATGTTGCCTGGGACGGAGCATTTCAGCGATGAAGAGAGGCTGGATAAGCTTGGGTTGTTTTCTTTAGAGCAGAGAAACTGAGTGGGGACCTAATAGAGGTTTGTAAGAATATGAGAGGCATGAATAGGGAGGATAGAAAGCAGTAGTTCTCCCTTAGTTAAAGGGTCAATAACAAGGGGGTATAATTTTAAGGTGATAGGCAGGAGGTTTAGAGGGAATTTGAGGAAGGTATTTAACCCACAGGGTGGTGAGGGGTCTGGAACGCACTGCCTGGGCGGGGAGTTGTGGCAGGAAACCTCACAATATTTAAAAAGGACTTGGATGAGCAGCTGAAGTGCCATAACATTCAAGATGATGGACTAAGTGCAAGAAAGTGGGATAATGTAGGTAGGTCAGTGCAGACACGATGGGCCAAACAGCCTCTTTGGTGATGCCTGACTCTTTGAGGGAGGCAGTTACACTGGCTATGTGCTGTAGACAGTTGGGATTTGTGAATGCCAACCCAAGATGTTGCCAGTGAGGGACAATGCTAATAACACAGTGTGGAGCTGGAGAAACACAGCAGGTCAGGCAGCATCAGAGGAGCAGGAAAGTTAATGTTTCAGGTCGGGACCCTTCTTCAGAAAATGCCAACACTTGCCCGGGTGCATTGCAACTTCTCAAAATGGTGCAGGTCAAAGGAAGCTGGTCTTTCAGCAGCTATCCATTGAGTGGCGAGTCATTCTGAAAATGGTGTGGTTGGCTTGCACCTAGTATCAGACAACTGGGATACTATAGGGCAGAGTAAATAACTAACGAAGTACGTTTGGAAAGATACACAGAAATCTTGCTAGGCCTCATGGCAAAAAGCTGCCAAAAAGCTTGGCCTCGCTCACACTTAGCCAAAAATATACAAAATTGAGTTCAAATGTTTTTCTAGATAGTTGACTGTAATGGTCCCATTTATATTAAGCCCAGAACAAAAGCCACTTTTGTTTTGGGTAATTAAATCCTGTTGATAAATGCTGGAATAGCCAGCAGTGCCCACATCCCATGAATGAATTTTTAAAAATGGAAAGGAATGTTAAACTAATCTGTTTGTAATCTAATTTAACAATATAGCGGGATTTCCCTGACGTTTGACGTAAGCCTAAAGTTAGAAACCACTCAGTAATCACCGAATACTGGAAAGATCTTTCATTCCACTACCCAGTGACTTTGGGGGAATTAGCATCCCATGAGCAGGAGCCATTAATTAATAAGAAATCTGACTCCAACATAGAGTTAAGTGTGAGTAATTCAAACATACAAAAATGCATTAAGCAGATCAGTTGAAAATGTCTTACTTTGAAGATTCCTAATATCACAGACATGGACAAACACCAGAAGATTGAAAAAAGATGATTTTCACATAATAAGCCTTTTCTTAAATTCATTCATGAGGCATGGGTGTCACTGGCTTCTCATTTCTTGAGAAGGTGGGGGTGAGCTGCTTCTTGAACCGCTGCAGTCTGTGTGCTGTGGGTAGACCCACAATGCCCTTAGGGAGGGAATTCCAGGATTTTGACCCAGTGACAGTGAAGAAACGGCAATATATTTCCAAGTCAGGACGGTGAGTGAACGGGAACTTGCAGGGGGTGGTGTTCCCATGTATCTGCTACCCTTGTCCTTCTGGATGGAAGTGGCCGTGGGTTTGGAAGGTGCTGTCTGAGGATCTTTGGTGAATTTCTGCAGTGCATCTAGTAGATAGTACACACTGCTGCTACTGAGCGTCGGTGGTGGAGGGAGTGGATGCTTGTGGATGTAGTGCCAATCAAACTAGCTACTTTGTCCATCTTGAGAAAGCTTGTGTTGAGCTTAGAGTCATAGAATCATAGAGCTGTGCAGCATGGAAATAGACCCTTTGGTCCAACTCATTCATGCCAATCAGATATCCTAAATTAATCTAGCCCCATTGCCAGCATTCAGCCCAAATCCCTCTAAAACCTTCTGATTCATAGACCCACCCAAATGCTTTCTAAATGTTATAATTGTACCCACCTCCACCACTTCCTCTGGCAGCTCCTTCCGAACATGCAGCCCTCACTCTGTGAAAAAGTTGCCCCTTAGGTTCCTTTTAAATCTTTCCCCTCTCACCTTAAACCTGTGCCCTCTAGTTTTGGACTCCCTCACCACAGGCTATTCTCCCTATCCATGCCTGTCATTATTTTATAAACTTCTATAAGGTTAACCCTCAGCCTCCGATGTTCCAGGGAAAATAGCCCCAGCCTATACAGCCTCTCCCTGTAGCTCAAACCCTCCAACCCTGGCAACATCCTTGTAAATCTTTTCTGAATCCTTTCAAGTTTCACCACATTCTTCCTATTGCAGGGAGACCAGAATTGCACACAATATTCCAACAGTGGCCTAAGCAATGTCCTGTACAGCCACAACATGACCTCTCAACTCCCATACGCAATGCACTGACCAATAAAGGCAAGTATACCAAACGCCTTCTTCACTGCCCTGTCTACCTGCGACTCAACTTTAAAGGAACTATGAACCTGCACTCCAAGGTCTTTTTGTTCGGCAACACTCCCCAAAACCTCACATTTATCTACACTAAACTCGATCTGCCACTCCTTGGCCCATTGGCCCATCTGATCAAGATCCTAAATAAAAACCGAAAGAACTGTGGATGCTGTAAATCAGGAACAAAAACAGAAGTTGCTGGAAAAGCTCATCAGGTCTGGCAGCATCTGTGAAGAAAAAATCGGAGTCAATGTTTCGGGTCCGGTGACCCTTCCTCAGAACTCCGACTTTTTTCTTCACAGATGCTGCCAAGCCTGCTGAGTTTTTCCAGCAACTTCTGTTTTTGTTCCTGATCAAGGTCCTGTTGTACTCTGAGGGAACCTACTTTGCTGTCCACTACATCTCCAATTTTGGTGTCATCTGCAAACTTACTAGCCATACCTCCTATGTTCACATCCAAATCATTTATATAAATGACTAAAAGCAGTGGACCCAGCACCGATCCTTGTGGCACACCGCTGGTCACAGGCCTCCAGCCTGAACAGCAACCGTCCACCACCACCCTCTGTCTCCTACCTTCGAGCCAGCTCTGTATCCACATGGCTAGATCCCTCTGTATTCCATCTGATCGAATCTTGCTAACCAGTCTACCGTGAGGAACCTGTCAAACGCCTTACTGAAGTCCATATAGATCATGTCCACTGCTCTGTCCTCATCAATCCTCTTTGTTAATTCTTCAAAAAACTCAATCCATTTTGTGAGACACGATTTCCCACACACAAAGCCATGTTGACTATCCCTAATCAGTCCTTGCCTTTCCTGATACATGTAAATCCCTTCCAACAACCTGCCCACCACTGATGTCAGGCTCACCTGTCTATAGTTCCTTGGCTTTTCCTTACCACCTTTCTTAAATAGTGGCACCACGTTAGCCAACCTGCAGTCTTCTGGCACTTTACCTGTGGCTATCGATGATACAAATATCTCAGCAAGGGCACAGTAATCATTTCCCTAGTTTCCCACAGTACAATGCACCTGATCAGGTTCTGGCTAAATTTTCAAGCAGTTGCTATTTATTTCCCCACATTCCACATCTTCCATATCCTTCTCCACAGTAAACACTGGTGCAAAATACTTGTTTAGCCTCTCCCTCATCTCCTGTGGTTCCCCACATAGGCAGCCTTGTTGATCTTTAAAGGGCTGGAGAGCTTCTTGCGTGTTGTTGGGGCTGCACCTATCCAGGCAAGTGGGGAGCATTCCATCACACACCAGTCCTGCTTCTTGTGGACGGTGGACAGGATTTGAGGAGTCAGAAGGTGAATTACTCGCCGCAGTATTCCCAGCTTCTGGCCTGCTCTTGTAGTCACTCTGTTAATGTGGTGAGTCCAATTGAGTTTCTGGTCAATGGCAACCCCCAGGATGTTGATAGTGGGTGATTCAGTGATGGTAACACCATTAAATGTCAAGGGGTGGTGGTTAGATTGTCTCTTATTGATGATGGTCATAGCCTGGCATTTGTGTGGCACAAATGTTACCTGCCACTTGTCAGCTCAAGCCTGGATATTGTCCAGATCTTGTTGCAGTTGGACATGGGCTGCTTCAGTATCTGAGGAGTCACAAATGGTGCTGAACATCGTGGAATCACTGGTGAACATCCCCACTTCTGACCTTATGATGGAGGGAAGGTCATTGATGAAGCAGCTGAAGATGGTTGGGCCTAGGACACTGCCCTGAGGAACTCCTGCAGAGATGTCCTGGAGCTGAGATGATTTACCTCCAACAACCTCAACCATCTTCCTCTGTGTCAGGTATGACTCCCACCACCGGAGAGTTTGTCCCCCTGATACCCATTGATTCCAGTTTTGCCAGGGCTCCTTGATGCTACACTCGGTCAAATGCAGCCTTGATATCAAGGGCCGTCACTCTCACATCACCCTCTGGAATTCAGCTCTTTTGTCCATGTTTGAACCAAGGCTGGAATGAGGACAGGAGCTGAGTGGCCCTGGCGGAACCCAAACTGAGCATCACTGAGCAGGTTATTGCTGAGCAGGTGCTGCTTGATAGCGCTGTTACTGACACCTTCCATCACTTTCCTGATGATTGAGAGTAGACTGATGGGGTGGTGATTGGCCATTTGGATTTGTCCTGCTTTTTGTGTACAGGACATACCTGGGCAATATTCCACTTTGCCAAGTAGATACCAGTGTTGTAACTGTACTGGAACAGCTTGGCTAGGGGAGCGGCTAGTTCTGGAGAACAAGTCTTCAGTACTATTGCTGGGATGTTGTCAGGGCCCGTAGCCTTTGCAGTATCCAGTGTCTCCAACCGTTTCTTGATATCACGTGGAGTGAATCGAATTGGCTGAAGATCGCTATCTGTAATGCTGGGGACCACTGGAGGAGGCCGAGATGGATCATCCACTCGGCACTTCTCGCTGAAGATTGCTGCGAATGCTTCAGCCTTATCTTTTGCACTGATGTGCTGTGACTGTAATATTTGTATATAATAGTGTGTCGTCATAAAAATCTGTTAACTTCTTGAATATCATGTTATGCCTGGTAAGTTTCTTATGTTAGAAAGGATTGTCCCATCAGTAAAATGTCCTACTGGGGGCAAAGCCCACTTTAGATTCCTTATTTTGTTACATGTGTTTGCTGTTTTGCAACCAGAAGTGCAGCTCATTTAGAGAAATGGTGTGTGCAGGCTGCTGATCACAGCCTGAGGCGTGAGGCCCAATATTTCAGGGAGCCTGTACAGTGCTGAATTTGGGCCTGAAACCAGATGAAACTGATTCCTACCTTGAAAGGAATGATTTTCTGAACTGCATA
The DNA here is from genome assembly GCF_021869965.1 of Rhincodon typus. NCBI lineage: Eukaryota > Metazoa > Chordata > Chondrichthyes > Orectolobiformes > Rhincodontidae > Rhincodon > Rhincodon typus. The sequence continues at coordinate 1,819,722 of NC_063344.1, forward strand.
GTATATCTGAATGGATCGCAGCCACGAGGAGGAAATCTCAGCTGGCATTGTGAACCTTGTAACTCTGAAAACATCAAGATTAAAAAACTCTGCTGACAGCAGTTTTGAAGAGCATTATTGTTCAGAATGCTCACAACTTCTGCTCCTGAACATTACCGCACCTTCCAGAAAGTGCTGATAGAAAGGGAGAGAGGATTGTCTCTGGCTGGCAAGTAGGATGAATGGAAATGGAGATTGTGGCTGTTATCTGATTATGATTATCTGAATCATCTGTATCTCAGTCTACAATATATAAAAAATACTCAAACAAACTTGCACAGATAGTTCTCAGCTAACAGGCTGACTGCACGTATTGGCTATAACAGCAAGAAAGGCTAACGAGATCAATACGCAAAAGAATCCTTGTTGAAAACCTTCTCTATAGAGACAAATATATTGTATCAAATTGAGTTTCAGTAAATTTGTCTCATTGCTGGAGTATTCATCAGCATGAAAACTACTTTCTGTATATTTCACAGTATGATACTTCCCTAATTTTGTTACAGATTCTGGGTAAAACTCAGGCTGGATGTTTTACAGATTATACCAGAATTATTTCATTTTCAGCAATCCCAAAGTCCTGGATTGGACCTCATTCCAATGATTACCACATACCGTCCTCCCTCAGCTGATGAATCAGTACTCCTAAGCGTTGAACAACACTTGGAAGAAGCACTGAGGGTGGCAAGGGCCCAAACTGTACTCTGGATGGGGGAATTCAATGTCCATCACCAAAAGCAGCAATACTGATCGAGTCCTAAAGGACATAACTGCTAAACCAGGTCTATGGCAGGTGGTGAATTATCTATAGAATCCCTACAGTGTGGAAACAGGCCATTTGGCCCAACAAGTCCACACTGACTCACCCCCTCCACTACCCCTGCATTTCTCATGGTGAAGACACCTAGCCAGCACATCCCTCAACACTACGGGCAATTTAGCATGGCCAATCCACCCTAACCTGCACATCTTTGCATTGTGAGATAACAAGGTGTAGAGCTGGATGAACACAGCAGACCAAGCAGCATCAGAGGAGCAGGAAAGCTGATGTTTTGGGCCTAGACCCTTCTTCAGAAAATGGCCTACTGTGTTCATCCAGTTCTACACCTTGTTACCTCAGATTCTCCAGCATCTGCAGTTCCTACTATCTCTGAAACATCTTTGCATTGTGGGAGGATACCAGAGTACCTGGTGGAAACCCACGCAGACACAGGGAGAACATGCAAACTCCACACATACAGTCGCCCGAGGGTGGAACCGAACCCCGGTCCCTGGCGCTGTGAGGCAGCAGTGCTAACCACTGAGCCACTGTGCCCCTCAACAAGGGGAACAACTAGAGGGAAAAACATACTTGAATTCAACCTCACCAAGCAGCTGAATCCAGGTGCATCTGTCCATGACAGTATCGGTAACAGTGACCATTGCACAGTCCTTGTGGAGACAAAGTCCCGCCTTCACATTGAGAATAACTTCCATCATGTTGTGTGGCACTGTCACCGTGCCACTATCTCTATCACACAAAGGTAAGAGGGGACATGGGTTCGAATCCCATCATGGCAGATGGCGGAATTTGAATTCAATAAAAATCTGGAATTAAGAATCTCATGATGATTAAGTTGATGTCATAAAAATCTACCTGATTCACAAATGGCCTTCAGGAAAGAAAACTTCCATCCATGCCTTAAAAATTATAATTGTGGGCAAAGATAGGCACTGCTACTGGTCTGTAGCCTTTGCTTCTGATCATATTGGTAACTCCAGCATCTTTATATTTAAAAGTAAAGGGGCTCTTAGAAATTTCTTGTACCTCAAAGGATCTTGGATTTTAATTGGAAAGAAATTGCATCTGACTTCTGGCTGATCAATGCCAATCCACAAGCCTGAATAGCTAGCTGTCCTCACAGATGCTGGTGTTTGCTGATTGGTTTGATGTCCAGTTAGTCTTCCATTAGTTTTCCAAATCCCTGCCACCAGGATTTTGGAATTTTTTTTTAATAGACAGTCACAACTGTTAACCAACAAAGTGGGTTTGGCCTCCAGCAGGATATTCTACCTGCTGCTGCAATATTTATGTTATCTCCCATTTCGCAAATTGACAATGTTATCACATTTCAGAATTGAAAAACCATTTGTAAACTCCTTTGCTGATGTAGGATATGATGTTATATTTAGACTGTCATATGGTGTAGCCTTGAAACACACTCGAGACTGTTATGATCCTTTATTATTTTAAACAGAACAGTAGCTAGAAAACTAAAGGTACAATTTACCATACAATTATAAACCCTTGACTTCTAGCATCTAAAAGAACAGGGGCAGCAGATATATGGGAACACCACTCCCTGCAAGTTCCTTTCTGAGCCACTCGCCATCCTGACTTAGAAATATATTCCTGTTCCTTCACTGTTGCTGAGACAAAATCTTGGAATTCCCTCCCTAAGGGCATTGTGGATCAACCCACAGCAGGAGGAATGCAGCAGTTCAAGAAGGCAGCTCACCTCCACCTTCTCAAAGGCAACTAGGGATGGGTAAGAAATGCTGGCCTAGCCAGTGACACCAATGGTCCACCAGTGAATAAAAAAAGTATATCTTTGTACAGATTACTGCTTCTTTGTGCATTGTTATAGCGAATTTGTTACAATTCGCCCTAATCCCATATGAGCAGGTGATGCTTATTTGTAGAGGCTCCTCCAAGAATAGCACCCACTTGAGCGAAATAGCAGAGATTGTGGATATGGAGCTGAACATCGAAATGAGTCAGATGGCCTCTTTCTGCATTGTAACAATTCTGTGAATTTGTGAAAGTGAAGACATCTCTTCTTAAAAGCCTCTTCCATCTGTGGAATGTTGGTGGGATATTGCCAGTGGGACTGGGAGCTGTATTAGCAGAAACCACCACATACAGAAAGGGCTCATTCTGGGCATCAATCCCCACTTTACAGAGGAGACCACAAGGGAGTAATGGGCATTTTGTCTATCTACCAACATGCAAGGAATGGAGGGATATGGGCCAAGGGCAGGCAGATGGGATTAGTCTAATTTGATGTCACGTTCAGCGCAATATTGTGGGCTGAAGGCCCTGTTTGTGTGTTGTAAGCTTCGATGTTCGATGTTTCTGTGCATTTTTATTAATTACACTTTATTCTTGTTCCTATGAGCCAATAAGAGATACCAACACCAACCACACAGGCACAATCCGACTGGTCCACTGCAGATGGTTTCCACAAACATCCTCAGAATCTGTGGGGACAGACAGAGGAGCTGACAGGAACAGTGTTCAGCTGGCACTGCCTGGATAGAAGCCATCGCCACATCAGTACCTCAGGAGCCCCAACAGTAAATATCAGCTCCTGAAAAACACAGTTTCTGGAAAGTGACCATTGGTGCCAAGACTGATCCCTGTCCACATGCCCAGCGAAGGTCAATGGAAGTTCCTGTGTAATACCGGGAGCAAGAAGAGCATGGTTCCAGCCCAGTTTACAGCTGCTTCACTGGAGTCTCCCCAAGGTGTGGCAGTAGTCAGCCAGAATAGCTGTGTATATTTGGGAGCAGCATTTCCTGTGATAATCGAACTAGTTTAGTAGCTGGCACTGTTTTATTGGAAATCATGCATTCAGAGAGACGTGTTGGTCTTTGCAGAGAGTCCAAGGGAAGGCGATCAGTTTTGCAAATGCTCTTTCATACAAATCAGTAACTCCCACCAGCCTCCAGTCTGCTTCAAGGCTCACCAAGAGGACACCTGTACAGAAATACAATCATGTCTCTTCTCTTTGGGTCTGACATTGCAAAGCATTGCCTCGGGACCATGGTGAGGGATAATGATATAGCCTGATACCAGAGCTCCCATTCAGATAACTTCAGCGTGGACACATCTCCACAAAAACTGTCTCATCTCACTATCCTAGAAAATAGGAGCAAAGTTTAATGATGACCATGAATCCATTGTCAATTGTCAGAAAAACCAATCTGGTCCACTAATGCCCTTTAGGGAAGGAAACTACCATCCTTACCAGGTCTGGCCTACATGTGACTCCAGACCCACAACAATGTGGTTGACTCTTAACTGCCCTCTGGGCAATTAGGGATGGGCAATAAATGCTGGCCTGGCCAGTGATGCCCACATCTTGTGAATGAGTTTTAGAAAAATAAAGCAGTATTAAAACTAAAACTGATACAGAATATTCTCGCCATCCACAGAGAATCAATGATTTTCCCATATGTTCACAAATTCACTCTGGGATATTTTTTTCTGTAAAAGTGTGGACATCAGTGAAAAGGTGTGCACTAAGTATCACACGGGAATGCAAATATATAAAGGGGGACAAACTAGCAAATAGAGTCACAGAGTCATAGAGCATGGAGTCAACCAGTCCACGCCAAGCATAATCCTAAACTAATCTAGTGCCACCTGCCTGCTCCTGGCCCATATCCCTCCAAACCTTTTCTATTCATGTCCTTATCCAAAAGTCTCTTAAACATTGTAATTGTACCCACATCTACCATTTTCTCAGGAAGTTTGTTCCACACACGAACCACCATTTGTGTAAAAAAATTTCCCCTTGTGTTTTATTTAAGTCTCTCTTCTCTCACTTTAAAAACATACCCCCTAGCCCTGAAATCACCCATCCTAGAGAAAAGACTCCTACCATTAACCCTATCTATACCCTTCATGATTTTATAAGAATTGTTAATTGCTGGAAAGAGGAGATGTAAAATCAGATTCCAGAGTTTGTGTTTACACTGGAATCTCATGACCTGGTGAAATACCATAAGAAATAGGAATAGGAGTTAGGCCATTCAGCCCCTTGAACCTGCTCCACACCATGGCTAATCCGACACTGCCCATGTGCACTTTCCTGCCCTTTCCCTGTAACCCTCGATTCCCTAACTGATCCAGAATCTATCTCAGCCTTAAATATACACAAAGACTCTGCCCCCACAGCTTTCTGTGGCAAGGAGTTCCAAACTCTCAGAGACAGGAAATGAGCAAAGTCAACCAAAACTAAAATCTGTTTGGATTCCCATCAAAACAATTGCAACTCAAATGGACTAGCCTTTAGGAAATAACACTGTTGCCTAAATCAGAACTAACTGCAGCATGACAAATATCAGCAGGGCTATCAATAAGGGGCTGAAGAGTTACTAAACTTGTTAATAGCCAAACTCTCAGATAAACATTGCCATTTAGGCAAGCCTATTATTCTAAGCCTAAATATATCAGGTTGACAGTAGGCATTCTGTGATAAAAATTGTGTTGGTGATATTTAGTATGCCACACTGGATCTGTAAAAGGCATTTTCCTGTACCTCACATTTATATATTATTTGATTTAAACATACCTGAAATTATTTTATATACATGATGACTACTATGTTATACCTTGCTTTTAATAGAGTGTATACTAATTAGCATTATCATCCTGTATAATTACTGTAAGTGTCAAACTATAATTGGTTTATACTGTACTCCAGCTTCAAAATATTGAAACCTATGTGTAATTAGTATCATAAGGTACAATGGTTATGGTTAATACATTGCATCCTGTCTACAAAGCTATACCTGAATCATAATTCATTTTATTCCTAATTGAAACAATTGTGCAAAGTCTTTATTGCTGTATAAATAAAATATTTAATTACCATTTCTTCTTGACTCAGAGACAGTGATCAATGTCAGAAACATAGAAAATGATTTAAGATCAAGAGGAAGTTTAGAAAATGAGAGTTTTTTATTATGATCCATCCCACCTAATGTCAGTGCGCATGTGTCACTTACACTGTTATGAGCCATTTCACTGGGGTTGACCACCTAACAGAGATGAATAGCTACAGGGAAAGTTGCCAGGAAGATAAGCTCATTTGCTGGAAAAACTTTTCCAGCATCTTTATTTTTGTTCCTGATTTACAGCATCTGCAATTCTTTCGGTTTTTAGATAAACTCATTTGTCTAAACTAAAAAATACTAGAACTTAACTTCCAGGAAGTAGAATTCCTGCCATTTTCCCATCATTTCCATTGATCTTCCATCAAAGTTATAGTTGGAGAAATCCCTGCAGCAAATCCTGCAGAAATCATTTCTCCTAAAGGAGCAGTTGTTAATATCCAGTTCTGAATCGTTGAACTCCACAGATGATACCATCATGTGTCAGAGACTGGATTTAAATTCTTTCATCACAATTTCATTTCACTCTCAGTAAAAAAGTCAAAAACAAACACTCACTGCTTTTGATGTGGATACTTCATTTAAATACATTGAAAACGCAGATCTCAGGCACTTATCATGAGGGTTCAATGACACACAATTGGAGTGAAATTAATCCAGGGAGATGATGGCCTAGTGGTATTATCGCTGGACTGTTAATCCAGAGACCCAGGTAATGTTCTGGGGACCTGGGTTTGAATCCCACCATGGCAGATGGCAGAATTCAAATTCAATAAATATCTGGAATTAAGAGTCTAATGATGACCATAAATTCATTGCCAATTGTTCAAAAAATCCATCTGGCTTGCTAATGAAATTTAGGGGAAGAAGCTGCCATCCTTACCTGGTCTGGCCTACATGTAACTCCAGACCCACAGCAATGTGGTTGACTCTGAACTGCCCTCTGGGCAATAAATGCTGGCCTGGCCAGTGATGCCTTCATCTCATAAAGGAAAGAAAAGTCCCTGGTGGTAGCACAAAATGGGCAATGGCAAATCAGCTGATATACATTGATATGAATGGAAAAGTAAAGCAAGCTGTTGATGTCTAAGTGCCTAGTTACACTGTCATCAAAGATTAAGTTCTTGTTGGAAATTAGACCTTGCTTGGAGCACTGAGAACAGACCTGGGCACCATACCTCAGGAAAGATAGATTGGCCTTGGAGAGAGTACAATATAGGTTTACGAGACTGATACCTGGATTTCAGGGTTAAGTTATGGGGAGAGAATATACAAATTTGGCTGTTTTCTCTAGAATTTAGGAGGTTAAGGGATGATCCAATCGAAGTCTTCAAAATATTAACAAGAAAAGACAGAGTAGACAATGATAAACTATTTGCAATGGTTGGGAATTGTGGAACTAGGGCCATAGTGTGAGAATTAGGACCAGACCATTCAGGAGAGATGTTGGGAAGCATTTCTACACACAAAGGGTGGGCAAGGTTTGGAACTCTCTTCCACAAATGGCTGTGGATGCTGGATCAGTTGTTAATTCTAAATCTAAGATAGATACATTTTTGTTAAGTGAAGGTACTAAGGGGTATGGGCCAAAGATAGGTATATGAAGTTAGGCCACAGATCAGCCACGATCTCATTGAATGGTGGAACAGGCTCGAGGGGCAGACTGGCCTCCCCCTGTTCTGATGTTCCTCAGTAGGTGGTTAATGCTTTGTACTTGTCTGTTAGGAATGTTGCCAGTTATCATCCCAAGGCTGAACAATGTCCAGGTCTTTCCACATTGACACTGACTTCATTGTTGTCCATGGCTGGCCTGAACATTCTGCAATTAACAGCAAAAATCCCCACTCTGGCCTTACGATGCCGCGTGGGTCACTGAAGATAGTTGGCTGTAGGACACAGCTTTGATCAGCTCCTACAGAAATGTCTGGGAGCTGAGAGAATTGGCCTCTAACAATCACAGGCAGCTTTCTCTGTGGAAGGAATGAGCCCAATGAGTGGAGAGTGTTTCCCTTGGTCCCTCAAATGACCTAATGTCAGGCCAAAGCTGCCTTCAGTGGCTTTGGAAGGAGGATTGTGGTATAGGTGGAGGTGTCACAGCCACTTTCACATCTCCTAGGATCACTAGAGCCTCAGTGGCCAGTCCAGGATTCTGACCCATGCTATTGTCCTTTTAATGAGGAATCCATCCTCGTACAGAATCATCATGTATCCCACCTGACCTTTCTGATCAATTGGGAATCCTTGAAGTGAAGGCTATTATCGTAACTCAAATAAGGAGCTCCACTAACTTTGGCAGGCAGATTTCTGACCCACTAAGAGCCACACTGCTACATGTAGCTCAACTGAAACAAAATACTGTCCAAAACAAAATAATTGGACAGATTAGTGACAAATATTTCTACCTGGTATGTACCACACTTGTATATTACACAACTGTAATTACCATAATGAGGTGATAATTAATGTACATGCAGTAACAATGCTATAAACGAGGTATTACCGGAGTGTGTGCGAGATGGTTTTCTGGATCAAAACGTTGAGGAACATCCTAGAAGACAGACCATCCTAGACTTGGAGTTGTGTCATGAGGAGGAACTCATTAGCAATCCAATCATGTGAGGCTCATTGGGCATGAGTGACCATGATATGATAGAATTCCTCATCAAAACGAAAAGTGATGTCGTTGATTCTGAGACTACGATGGTATGAGCCACAAGTTGGCTATGATAAGGGATTGGGGAATGTTACTTAAAGGGATAACAGTGGATAGACAATGGAAAACATTTAAAGAATGCATGGAGGAACTGCAACCATTGTTTATTTCTGTCTGGCACAAAAACAAAGCACGAAAGGCTGTCTAACCACGGTTAACACAGGAAATTAGGGTTAGTGTTAATTCAAGGGAAGGAGCTTACAAACTGGCCAAAAAGAGTAGCACACCTGAGGATTGGCAGCAATTTGGATTTCACCAAAAGAGGGCAAGGGGGAAAGGTGAGTACGAGAGAAAGCCTACAAACTGATTGTGAATGATTCTATAGATATGTGAAAAGCAATTTGTGTACACAAATATAAGTAATTCCCTTACAATCAGAAACAGGGGAAGCTATTATGGGGAGACAAGAGATGGCAGACCAATTAAATACATATTTTTGATCCATTTTCACAAAGGAGGACACAAATAACATCCACAAAATGTTGGGGAACACATGGTCTAGTGAGAGGGAGGAACTGAAGCAAACCTGGAGCAGTGGGGGCTGTTTCCATATGTTTGACCCTTGGTTTTGTAGCCTCAGGGAATGCTTTGGGTGGAGTGTGTCAGTGTGCTGTAGCCACTGAGGAAATCAAGAAGCCGTGGATGAAACAAACACTGAAATTTGTCCTAACTTTGTAAGATTAATTTCTTTTTATAATTTATGTAATTAAAATGGCACCAGCTTATAGTGATTTATACATGTTAATATATTTTCATAAATATGTATAACAATAAATTACTGCTACTGTTATGAGAGAAATGGTGTCGGGGAAATCGATGGGGTTAAAGGCTAACAAATACCTCGGACCTGATGAGCTACATTCCAGAGTACTTCAGGAAGTGGCCCTAGAAGTGATGGTCATCTTCCAAAATTCTATAAACTCTGGACTGGAGAGTAGCTAATGTAACCCCACTACTTAAAAAGGGAGGCAGAGAGAAGACGAGGAATTGTAGAGCAGTGAGTCTGATGTCAGTAGTGAGAAAAATGCAAAAGGATCAGACAGAGTTGGCATGGATTTACAAAGAGGAAGTCATGACTGACCAGACATTTTTGAGAATGTAACTTGTAGAGTTGATAAGGGGGATCTAGTGGATGTGGTTTACTTGGATTTTCAGAGAGCTTTTAGTAAAGATCCCAGACAAGAGATTAATGTGCAAAATTAAAACACATGGGTTTGGGGGTTGAGTACTGATGTAGAGAGAACTGATTGGCAGACAGGAAACAAAGACTAAGAATAAATGGGTCTTTATCTCAATGGCAGCCAGTACCTAGTGGGATGCTGCAGGGATCAGTCATGGCACCCCAGCTATTCACAATATATGTTAGTGATTTAAATGAGGGAATTAAATGTAATATTTCTGAGTTTGCAGATGACACAAGATGACTTGTGAGGAGGATGCAGAGATGTTTCAGTGTGATTTAGACAGGCTGAATGAGCGGACACATGCATGGCTGATGCAGTGCAATGTGGATTAATGTGAGATTATCCACCTTGGGAGCAAAAACAGGATGGTGGCTTATTATCTGAATGGGGATAGATTGGGAAAGGGGGAGGTGCAATGAGACCTGGGTGTCTGTGTAAACCAGTCACTAAAGGTAAGCCTGCAGGGCAGCAGATGGGGAAGAAGGGAAATGGTATGTCAGCCTTCATAGCAAGAATTTTCGAGTACAGGAGCAGGGATGTCTTACTGCAATTGTACAGGGCCTTGGTAAGACCACACCTGGAGTATTGTGTGAAGTTTGGGATTCCTTATCTGGGGGTGGATGTCTGGCTGTATAAGGGGCACAAAAAAAGGTTTACCTGACCAATTCCTGGGATGACGGGACTGGCTATGAAGACAGACTGGATCAGTTAGGACTATATTCACTGGAGTTTTGAATTATTATAGTCCCATTTACCTAAGTACAGTGAAAAGCTTTGTCTTGCGAGCAATACAGGCAGATCATAGCAAACAAGGACATTCAGATCATAGGGCGTTTAGACAGAGTGAGGTATACAGGTTACACTGCACAGGAGGTTCACAAAGCAAAATCAACATTAACAAGATCAGCATTATTTGAGGCTGGAGATTCCATTTATCAACCTGATAACAGCCGGGAAGAAGCTGTTCCTGAACCAGTTGGTGTGTGTGCTCAGGCTTCTGTATCTTCTGCCGGACGGAAGAGGTTATAGGAGGTTGTTACCGGGGTGGGATGGGTCTTTGATGATGTTGGCTGCCTTTCCGTGGCAACGAGACGTGTAAATAGAGTCCGTGGATGGAAGGTTGACTTCTGTGATGGTCTGGGCTGTGCACACAACTTTCTGTAGTTTCTTACGGTCCTGTGCAGAGCAGTTGCCATACCAGGCCGTTATGCACCCGGACAGTATGCTTTCAATGGTGCATCTATAGAAGTTGGTGAGGGACCTTATGGACATGCCAAATTTCCTGAGCTGCCTGAGGAAGAAGAGGCAATGTTGTGCCTTCTTGACCATCACATCTACATGGGAAGTCCAGGACAGGTTGTCAGTTTATCATCACTCTGAGGAACTTGATACTCTCAACCCTCTCAACCTCAGCTCCATCTTTCTTCCTGAAGTCAGTGATCAGTTATTTAAATTTGTCGATGTTGAGAGAGAAGTTGTTCTCATTGCACCATATCACTGAGCCCTCTATCTCCCTTCTGTATTCAGACTCATTACTGTTTGGGTTCTGTCCTACTATGATGGTGACGTTGGCAAACTTGTAGAGGGTGCTCATTCAGAATTTGGCAACACAGTGGTGGATGTACAGGGAGTACAATAGGGAACTGAGGACACATCCTTGGCGGCTCCAGCGTTGAGTGTTATAGTGGAGGGGGTGCAGTTCCCTATCCTCACTGATTGCAGTCTGTGGGTCAGAAAGCTGGGGATCCAGTTACAGAGGGTAGAGCTGTGACCAAGGTCGCAGAGTTTTGAGATCAGTCTGGAGGGGATAATGGTGTTGAAGGTAGAGCTGTAGTCAATGAGCAAGAGCCTGACATAGGTGTCTTTGTTGTCCAGATGTTCCAGGGATGAGTGCAAGGCTAGGGATATGGCATCCTCTGTGGATCTGTTACGTCAGTAGGCAAACTGTAGAGGATCAAGGCAGTTTGGGAGGCTGGAGTTGTTGTGAGCCATGACCAGCCTTTCTAAGAACTTCATGATTATTAAGGTCAGACCCCACTGGGCAGTAGTCATTAAGGCACAGTGCAAGGGGCTTTCTTTGGTACTGGGACGATGGTGGTCTTCTTGAAGCAGGTGCAGACTTCATAATTGTAGGATGGAGAGGTTGAAGATGTCGGTGAATACCTCCGCCAGCTGGTCCACACAGGGTCTGAGTGCTCGGCCAGGAGTTTAGAAGAATGAGGAGAATCCTGTAGAAACCTACAAAACTCAAACAGGACTAGACAGGGTACAGGCCAGAAGGATGCTCCCAATGACCAGATAGCCCAGAACCAGGGCTCCATGTGTAAGGATATGGAGTAAACCATTTAGGACTGAGATGAGGAGAAATGCCTTCCCCTAGGGAGTGGGGAGCCTGTGGAATTCCCTGCTACAGAAAGTGGTTGAGGCCAAAACTTTGAATGTTTTCAAGACAGATATGGTTCCTAGGGCTAAAGGGATCAAAGGGTATGAGGAGAAAGTGGGAATGGAATACTGAGTTGGATGATCATCCATGATCATATTTATTGATGGAGAAGACTCAAAGAGCTGAATGGTCTGCTCCTGTTCCTATTTTCTCTGTTTGTATGTCGTACTTTCCTTATAATTATTCTATGTCCATTCCCATCAATAGCAAAGTACAGAATGTTGGCTATTCAATAGGCAAATAATTATTGTTATATGACGTTTGCAACAACAACGTCCATGGGGTCCAGACTAAACAGGTGGGGAGTAAATGTCAGCGCTAATTCCCACCTCAACGTTGTTTTCTAGACCAAACTAGCATAAAGCACACTCGAGTGAAACACTGGCATCCCTCTTTTCCCCTGGCTACCATCCTCCATCCGTCTCACCTTCACCTTCGATACCATTTGGCCAAGATAAGTGAACTCATCCAGTTTGGGGGAGAAGCAGGACAGCCTGAGATGTACATATTGTTTTCAGTTTCTCATACATTTCTCTTTCCTTTGTCATCTCAAGGAAATGTCAAATCTGTGTTGGACTACAATTTCTTACCTTTACTTATGTAGCAGCTTTGACAGTGAATGTTGGCTATCTAATTGACCACAGGGTTATTAGGACTGATAACTACACACACCTCTATCAACCTGCACTAGAACCTGGGGCAGGTTATTTGGCTTTTCTAGCCTGCTCTGCTATCTAGTAGATCACAGCTGATCTCCTACCTGCACACTATCCACAGTAACCTTCACCCAGGGCAAGGTTCTTGTGACATGGATCAATATTTATGATGAAAGCAGTGGTACAGTGTGAACATCACTCAACTGGGTAATCCAAAATAATGGTCTGTGGGACAAGCAAATGCTGGAGAAATTGATCAGATCTAGTCACACCTGTGGACCGAGGAACTGTGAACAGAGAAAGTCCTGGGGGCAGTGCAGATAGTAAAATTTGTGTTCATCAAAATCTGGAATTAAAAATCATTCTTGTGATGAATATAATTTCTTGTAAAAACCCATTAGTTCACAATTTCCCTCTTGGGTTGGAAATCTGCTGTTCTTGCCTGGTCTGGCCCATATGTGACTCCAGACCCTGGACAATGAGGTTGACATACCTGCCCTCTGAAATGGCTGAGGGAGCCAATCATCGGGGATGGCCTACAAACATCAGCATTGAGAGCAGCTCTGGCAAGAATTAAATACGACGCGAATCTGCTTCTAATGTGGGAGATTCATGGCTCTCATTTCTGGTAAATCTTACCAAACCAAGTAAATATCTCAACGCCTCAACCATTTGGCCCTTCCCCCCCCCACCTCCCTCCCTCGGCCCCGTTCCACTCCCAACTCCCTCCCTCGGCCCTGTCCCAACCCAACTCCCTCCCTCAGCCTTCACCCAAACCAATTCCCTCCCTCAGTCCTGACCCAACCCAACTCCATCCCTCGGCCCTGACCCGACACAATGCCCTCCCTCAGCCCTGACCCAACCCAACTCCCTCACTCAGCCCTGTCCCAACCCAACTCCCTCCCTCAGTCCTGATCCAACCCACCTCCTTCCTTCAGCCCTGACCCAACCGAACACCCTCACTCAGCCCTGACCCAACCCAACTCTCAGCCGTCACCCAACCCAATTCCCTCCCTTAGCACTGTCCCAACCCAACTCCCTCCCTCAGCCCTGCCCCACCCCAACTCCCTCCCTCAGCCCAGCCCCCCCCCAACTCCCTCCCTCAGCTCTGTCCCAACCCAACACCCTCCCTCAGCCCTGTCCCAACCCAACTGCCTCCCTCAGCCCTGACCGAACCCAACTCTCTCCCTCAGCCCTGACCAACCCAACTGCCCCACCTTGATTCTGCTGCACCTCTGATGCTGCCTGGCCTGCTGTGTTCCTCCAGCTCCACACTGTGTTGACTCTGACTGCAGCATTGGCAGTTCTTGCTATCTCTACGAACAGAGGTCATCAGCTCTGATGTACGGGTCTTCTCTGGGCCAGTCACAGTCACAGTTCCAACCTCTAATCAGGAGATATTTCGCAGGAAAGGCCTGCTGGCCCCTAAACATCAATTCTAACCTTACCCTTTCAAAGTCATCTCCGTGTTCAGACAACCTTACAGTGCCTGACAGCAGTAGTGCCCACTAGTGGGGCTGCTGAGTTTTGGGGGCCTGTTGATTCTCCGGTGATGCCAGGGATCTGTCTGACTTCCTTCAGTCGATGCTGAACTTGGAGTCAGAAAATTAGGAAATCCATCTCCAAGAAAATAGCTCCTTCCCCCACACAATCTCCCTTACCCCCACCCCATCACCTCCCAGTTTATTGCTGGACAAATAATGCCTTTGAGCTTCACTTGGCCTCGCCTTCAGAATCCTAAAGGCTGTGGGAAAGTCCTACTCTTGAAATGTGATGAATTTGCCCAGATGTGTTGCCTCAAACGTACCCGCAGCATTTCCACTGATGGTTTTTCCCAACTGGTGTGCAGCCTACCCAAGGGTAGAGCCCTCGAAATCCAAAGGAATGTAAAAGTATTTATTGTTTGCCCCTTGGCAATGGTCCCATCTGCACTCTAGTACCCCACTCTGGTCTCCATTCAGATTTCTCAGTGCCATTGATGTTGGTGAACTGGTAGAGAGTTGGGGAGAGGGTAGACATCCAGATAGGGCTTGGGGCAGAGCAGGGGGAGTGGGGTTTACACAGATTGCTGGGGTAGGGGTGAAAGCCACACGAGCAACAGTGGAAAGGATCTGCCACCGACTCCACGCCAATAAGGAGACAGAAACGCTTTAAAAACCACTCCTCAAAGTTCAGTCAATTAATTCAGACACTGTCATTGCATTGAGGACAGACTGTAAGGACTTGTCTTCAGCTCAACATTTCACAGCAGGAGGACTGTGCAAGGCTGCAGTCCTTTCATAAGAACATAGAGGAAAGTGGAGTTGAGGCTGATAGGAGATCAGCCAGGATCATATTGAATGATAGGGCAGGCTTGAGGAGCAGAAAGGCCTACTCCTGCTCCAACCCACCACTAATGAAATATCTGTCTATCTCCTCCTTAAATTTACCCTATGTCCCAGCATCCACCGCACTATCAGGGAGTTAATTCCACAAATTCATGGGCCTTTGAGGAAAGTAATTTCTCCATATCTGTTTTAAATCTGCTGTGCCCTATCCTCAAACTGTGACATCCTGTTCTAGCTTGCCCCACAAGGGGAAACATCCTCTCTATGTTTACTTTGTCAATCCCCTTTAGCATCTTAGAACATAAGAACTAGGAGCAGGAGTAGGCCATCCGGCCCCTCGAGCCTGCCCCGCCATTTAATAAGATCATGGCTGATCTTTTTGAGACTCAGCTCCACTCACCCGCCCACTCACCATAACCCTTAATTCCTTTACTGTTCAAAAATTTATCTAGCCTTGCCTTAAACACATTCAGTGAGGTAGCTTCAACCACTTCACTGGGCAGGGAATTCCACAGATTCACAACCCTTTGGGTGAAGAAGTTCCTCCTGACCTAAGTCCTACATCTGCTTCCCTTTATTTTGAGGCGATGCCCTCTAGTCCTAGTTTCACCTGCTAGCGGAAACAACTTCCCTGCCTCCACCTTATCTATTCCCTTCATAATCTTATATGTTTCTATAAGATCTCCCCTCATTCTTCTGAATTCCAATGAGTATAATTCCAGTCTACTCAGTCTCTCCTCATAATCCAGCCCTCTCAACTCTGGAATCAACCGAGTGAATCTCCACTGCACCCCCTCCAGTGCTAGTAAATCTCTTCTCAAGTAAGGAGACCAAAACTGCACACAGTACTCCAGGTGTGGCCTCACCAGGACCCTATACAGCTGCAGCATAGCCTCCCTGTTTTTAAACTCCATCCCTCGAGCAATGGCAGACAAAATTCCATTTGCCTTTTTAATTACCTGCTGCACCTGCAATCCCACCTTCAGCGATTCATGCACAAGGATACCCAAGTCCCTCTGCACAGCAGTGTGCTGCAATTTTTTACCACTTAAAACATAGTCCATTTTGCTGTTATTCCTACCAAAATGGATGACCTCACACTTATCAACATTGTACTCCATCTGCCAGACCTTTGCCCACTCACTTAGACTATCTATATCCCTCTGCAGACTTTCAGTGTCTTCTGCACACTTTGCTCTACCACTCACCTTAGTGTCACCTGCAAATTTTGACACACCACACTTAGTCCCCAACTCCAAATCATCTATGTAAATTGTAAACAATTGCTGATCCCTGAGGCACACCACTAGCCACTGACCGCCAACCAGAAAAACACCCATTTACCCCTACTCTTTGCTTTCTACTGGTCAACCAATCCTCTATCCATGCCAGTACATTATCTCTAATACCGTGCAAATTTATCTTATGTAGCAGCCTTTGGTGTGGCACCTTGTCAAATGCCTTCTGGAAATCCAGATACACCACATCCACAGGTTCCCCATTGTCCACCATGCAAGTAATGTCCTCTTAATTAGATCTAAATTAGATCTCTCATTCTTCTAACTCCAGAAAGTATCAGCCTGAACTGCTCAGTCTCTCTCTCTCTCCCCCAAGGTAAGTAAGTCACTGATGGATCGATGCTGCAGCTGGAATGAACAAGTCCCTGTTTGAGCCTACAACCAACGCACTGTGTAACTGTGCTTCCACTGTTCTGAGGAAAGGTCACCGGACCCGAAACATTAACTCTGCTTTCTCTCTTCACAGATGCTGCCAGACCTGCTGAGCTTTTTCAGCAACTTCTGTTTTTGCACAGTGTAGCAGTTTCATGTAAACAGTGGTGCACATGTCTGTTTCGAAGCTGAACTCAGCATCTGAGCCAGCACTGTCAAACTGGGGCACTTTGGGCTAAATTACCTTCATTTGCCCAATGGTCACAGCACACAAGTAGGAGACCCTCCAAAGAAAATGACTTCAGTTAAAAACAAAAGATTATTTGCAAAAGAATGGGAATTTGCAATGAAGAGTTTGAGCCTGCAAATATCTAACGTTCACGGTGTGTAATGTTTTCCATGCAGCACTGAGTTTGAGCTGGAGGCCCCTCATGCTTTGCCTGTACCTTGTCTAATCAAACTGCGCTGCTTGCTGGCCTGAACCCTTGCCCTAGATCGCACTCGCCTGGCTCTGATTACAGCACAGCAGAATTCCAATGATGTCACTAAAGGAACATTCAATCCTCCAGAGAGCAAGCTTCTGAGCTGAACCTCTGGAGGTTGTAAATGTCACACTGCGAGTTAGTGCTGGCTTTCACATGCCACAGGCTTATTCAGTTCATGCTTGGAGCTGGTTGGAGTTGGAGTGTTACAGAAATAACTGGAAAAATCTTATTACAACAGGTGTCTAAAATGGGCCCCATTCACAAACGAAAGCAACCACTGTGTGTGCATTATATTTCTGTTTTGTGTGTACTCTTGTTCAATTTCATATTACTGTTTAGAGTGCGGCTTTTTGGCCGTAAATACTTCTGCCTGTTTGTAACATGTGCTTCTGTCACACTAGGAGTTTCCTGGGACTCTCCCCAATTCAATTTGTGATGGCTCAACCACATTAATGCAGAAGGATTGCATTCGATTTCTCAATGTTCCCTCCTCACCCGCTAAATATAGTGCTTCACTTTGGCTTGTGGTTTGATGATATGCGCATTTTCACACCTGATCCAGATTGAGAGCTCTGGTGAGCAATGGGAGCCATTGTGACATTTCCTTTAGAATCATTCACAAGATACGGCTGTCCTTGGTGAGACCAGCATTAATTGCCCATCTCTGGGCAAGTGTTGTTTTCTGGGCCATGGTTAAAGTCAACTACACTGAGTAGGGTCTGGAGTCACGTAGAGGATAGACTGGATGATGTTCCCAAATTTCCTCTCCTGAAAGATCCAAATGCATTTTATGACAATCCAATAGGTTTTTTTTCCAACTAATATCAGCATTTTTCTTCCAGGTTTAGATTAATTTACTGAATTTAAATTCCTAACTCGCTTAGTAGAATTTTAATTCCACTCTCTGGGCCACTGATATAAGAGATATAATGACCGTACACCTAAAACCGAGGGTGATCTTTACCACACCTCAAGGTGAACTTGTTTCTGTCTGCAAGTTTAACAGAAAAAAGCCAGAAATTCTATGCTTTTAAATGTTCTTTGCAAAAATTATTAACAAGAGTAATTTCAGCTGAGACAAAACCAAAGTTGCTGGAAAAGCTCAGCAGGTCTGGCAGCATTTGTGAAGGAAAAAACAGAGTTA
>NC_063344.1:1843043-1855361 GCF_021869965.1 Rhincodon typus
TGCTGCTTGGCCTGCTGTGTTCATCCAGCCCTGCACCTTGTTGTCTCGAATTCTCAAACTGTGACCCAGAGAGACTTTGCCAGTGACCTGAACATAATGTGAAGTAAAAGTAAGAAGTGGGAGTGGAACTTGGTGGGAGTGCACGTAGCACAGGGAACAGGAAAATCCAACTCACCTACAGCAATCAGCATAGAGGGCAGCTTCCAAAGGGATAGGGTTCAAGACTAGTCTCAAAGATCTCTGCTAATGACCTCAGTTTGTATTCCAAGGTACTAAGAAATTTCAACTCAGCCAGTTAAGTAATCTGGACTGAAATGTTTGTATCAGCATTTAGAATCCTACAGCATTCTTACAGTGCAGAAAGAGGCCATTTTGCCCATTGAGCCTGCACTGACCCTCTGAAGAGCATTCCACCCAAACCCAGCCCCCCTACCCTGTCCCCGTAACTCTGCATTCCACATGGTTAACTCACCTAGCCTGCACATCCCTGAACACTATGGGCAATTTAGCATGGCCAATCCACCTAACCTGCATATCTTTGGACTGTGGGAGGAAACCAGAGCACCCGGAGGAAACCCACGCAGACACGGGGAGAATGTGCAAACTCCACACAGACAGTTGCCCGAGGGTGGAATCGAACTTGACTTCCTGGCACTGTTTGTGAACCATTGCCCTTTTGTTAAATTATTTGTGGGATGTGGGCGTTGCTGGCTGGGCCAGCATTTAATACCTGACCTAATTGCCCCTTGAGAACGTGGGGGTGAGCTGCCTTCTTGAACCATTGTCCTGAAGTACATCACCTTCACTGTTCTGCAGACTGCCTTAATCACATGAGGGGAAGGTAAAATACGTCTACATCTTGCTCTAGAACAATGACAGAGACCAGCGTTCAACTCTTCCCTCCATTCATCCTCTTTCCACATCCCTTGGATTTACCAATTCCACCTGCTCCTTCCGCATCTTTCCTGCTTTCCCTCTCACACTGGCAGACCCTCTGGAAGATGTTAACACAAGAGCAGGAATTGAAGTGGAATTATTTTCCTGGTTTCCCACAACGATACTCTGTTTTATTGCTGATGTTGTTTGTGATGCAAATCACAATGATGTCACTGGATAGATGGCTCTGTCAACAGCAAGAAAGAAGACACCAGTCTAGAAGGAGAGTGTAGAGAGAGAGAGAGGTCTCAGACATTATAGAGAGCTGTATTTAGTTAGCTACTCTGGGATATTACAGTACAGAAAGAACTGAAAAGGCTTCCTCAGCAAAAAGGAGCAAGCAGCCCCAGAGACAGTCTGAGATACTTCAGCCTGGGATCTTAATGTGCAGGGAGTGGGATTGGCTTAGAGCACAAGATAAAGCAGAGCGGCAGAGAGGAATAAACCCACCGGATGTAGGATCTGAAGTTTAAACAGAGTGCAATAGACGGGCTGGAAAGGCAAGACTCGACAGACACAAGAGGGCATCAAAAAACTTCAAAAGTGCAGCTGAACTGGCAGGCCTAGACCATGGAAGACTGAGAAAAATTGCTGGAAAAGGAGATGACGGCAACAGAAGGCAAAAGAACTTTGGAAATAAGAGATAACAAGGTGTAGAGCTGGATGAACACAGCAGGACAAGCAGCATCAGAGGAGAAGGAAAGCCGACATTTCGGGTCGAGACCCTTCTTCAGAAATGTTTTTATTCTAAGGCTACAGAGAGTCAAGAACTCCACTGGAGGGGAAAAGAATCTCCAATGACCTCAAAGCTTAGCCATAAGTTAGAATCACCCTCATGACAGAAAATACAGGATCAGAGCACCCTGACAGAAAGAAGGAACCCCCCCCCGACTCCAAACACTGCTCCCCCATCCCATACCCTGCCAGTCAGTGCAAGCATCCTTCTCAGTGTCACCGTTAGAAATACAGGTCCCTTTAAGATTCAAATAGAGCATCTCCAAATTAATTGAGAAGAGGGGAGACTCATTGGATTTTGTTTACTTTACTCCAAGAAAAACAGCTGGCTTCTTGTAATGTGTTGTTTGGTGTTAATTTGCTAACTGGGTGATAGACAGTGGTTATACAAAAACAGAACTGGCTGTATCCCCAATAGAGTGTTGACTTGTGGACACTGCAAGGATCCAGAGGGAAAGGTGGAAACTAATGTGTATGCTTTAGATTTGCAATAAAACCCTTGTAAATCCGGGAAAATTGTTTGTTGTCTAACTCAACATATGGATATTAATGTATGAAACACATAGGGGATACCAGCTCCAGTAGAGAACCTGCCGTTACTTCAACCATTTGACAATGTGGAAGGCTCACACAGAGGCTAGACATGGGAGCTCTGCAAGGAGTTGTATCAGTGCAGTCAAAAAGCTTCAGGTCAACGACGCAAAGGAGCAGTGCAGGAGGGGCAGCATGTTTTTATATGCTGTATGTCCAATAACTGATGATAAATTGGTCAAACAATCCGTGGCTGAAAATACTGTGGAGTATGAAACAAACTCAGAGAACACTGGAGAAACTCAACAGGTCTGGCAGCATCTGTGGAGAGAGAAACAGAGCTAATGTTTTTAGGCTGGTATGACTAATTTTTTTCAGAACTAGTTCAGAAACTGAACCCTGGTTCATTTCTGAAGACAAGTCATACTGGACCTGAAACGTTAACTCTGTTTCTCTCTCCACAGATGCTGCCAG
This sequence comes from Rhincodon typus, assembly GCF_021869965.1. Lineage (NCBI taxonomy): Eukaryota > Metazoa > Chordata > Chondrichthyes > Orectolobiformes > Rhincodontidae > Rhincodon > Rhincodon typus. The sequence continues at coordinate 1,845,720 of NC_063344.1, forward strand.
ACCTGCTGAGTATCTCCAGCATCCACAATTCTTTGTTTTGTTGTATTAAAATAGTTATTCTAGGAGTGAGAATTAGGATTTCAGTAGCAGATGAACATTTTAGAAAGGCAACAGTGCAAAAGGCTCAAAGGCAAAAGAAAAAGGAACAAAAATAACCATAGAAAAGTTACTGGCCGTATAATTGGAACAGTAACATAGAGGATGGTAGAGAATAAGAGTTTATCACAACACTGCATTCACACAAACCTGGTAAATTGTGCTCAAGCAACCAGAAAATGGCCACAAGAGGTGTTGAATGTAAAAATGCACCACTCCACTGAATGGCTTTGGGTTAGAGAAAGGACAATCATACACAATTTTCCCTCCAGACAATGACCAGCGACCCTTTCAGGAAAGGATGTGACAATACAAAAGAGACATTGTGGTCTTCCTTTCCTCTCTGAACATCTCCAATCAACAATTTCAAGTGTTAGTTATTTCTTACTGATTGGATACATTACCCTTCTGGCCAAGGCAACATTAATTGAACCCATTATTTATGAAGATGTATCATTATAAATATAAATTCTCATGTTCCATGTGATGGGAGGGAATGGCCTGGTGGTTTTACTGTGGACCGTTAATCCAGAAACCCAGCTAAAGTTCCAGAGATAACAAGGTGTAGAGCTGGATGAACACAGCAGCCCAAGCAGCATCAGAGGAGCAGGAAGGCTGACGTTTCGGGCCTAGACCCAGCTCTACACCTTGTTAGCTCAGATGCTCCAGCATCTGCAGTTCCTGCTATCTCTAAAGTTCCAGAGACCTGGGTTTGAATCCTGCCACAGCAGTTGGTGGAATTTGAATTCAATAAAAATCTGGAATTAAGCATTTAATAATGACCATGAAACTGTTGCCAATTACTGGAGGAAAACTCATCTGGTTCACTAATGTCCTTTAGGGAAGGACCTGGTCTGGTCTACATGTGACTCCAGACCCACAGCAATGTGGTTGACTCTCAACTGCCCTCTGGGTAATTAGGGATGGGCAATAAATGTTTAGCCGACGATGGCTAAATCCTGTGAATGAATAATAAAAAACACCACATTCCATATCTGATTAAAAAATAGTACAAATTATTTTAAGAAAACAGTTTGAGACAGGATTGGAATGTGTGCGCAGGAAGCCAGCCTGTTACTGTTTGGGGTCCTTTGTGATTTCCTCAAAAATGTTGGTGGCCAAAATAAATCATCTCTGTGATCAGGTCCTAGACTTCAGTGAAGGGAAAACAATTGTGGAAAAGGGTTTGATATTGTCAGCTGAGCTCATGGCAGAGTCACTTTGACTGCAATTACTTCTGGTTAACAACAGGGGCTGCCATCGAGAGGGTCACATTTACCATTGAAAGGAAACTCTCCGATTATCCACATGACTGATTGAAGAGGTCACTGGGTGGTTCACACTTGTGTACGAACAGGAAGGGAGTTATTAGGGCCAATTGTTTTCCTGAATACCATTATAACTGAGTAGCAAAGGAAATATTATACTTTGGCCTTTGTCCAGGAGCATGGTGCAGGAGTTTATTTAGAACACTGAGTAGGAAGAGCTCTTGCAGTCATTGAGATTTATTTCAAATTTCAATTATTCCTTGTTTTGGAAGTTATTTTCACCCTACCCCCTCAGGTCTTTACTATATTAATTGTACTCAAACCTCTTTGGCTTCCACTCCAGTTGTGCGCTGATGCACTCTCAGACAATGTGAAGTTATGATAGAACCTTAACTTGGAAATGATGACACCATGACTTCTAGCATCTCCTACATGACAACATTGGCTACATTTCAAAAATATTGAATTGGCTGTTAAGCTATTAGGACAAGAAAAAGGCTACGTCAATGTTATTTTATCAATACCGTTTCCCATTGGTCTCAACAAAACTGGCTAAGAATCATCATTGCCTCCAATCCTCCCGACCCAACTGCTCTTCTCTGCATATCACTTTGTTTCAGGCCTCTGGCTCCTCCTTTAAAATCCTGCCTCCCTATTGACTGGCCAAGATTGATCCTTTCTTTCTGAGGTGTCCTACATTGATTATTCCCTCAGCCTTGACACTGAGTGAGTTTTCATCCTCAGCTCCTTTCCATTCTGTCGTCTTAAAGAGCCACCCTCTTGTTCTCTTTGAGGGGTTTGATCTATAGAAATGGTCTCATCTATATTCAAGGTGACCCCACGTCGCTTTGTCATCTCCTGTGACCTCTCTACTCCCACGGTCTCCATCACAGGTAAGAAAATTCACCAACAAATTCCTTAAGTTCTTTGGTGCTCACAAAACCCTACTCCATTCATTTTCTGAAGAAGGGTCTAGGCCCGAAACGTCAACTTTCCTGCTCCTCTGATGCTGCTTGGCCTGCTGTGTTCATTGAGCTCTACACATTGTTATCTCAGATTCTCCAGCATCTGCAGTTCCTACTATCTCTGAATCCATTTATTATCTACTACCTGGAAAGCCATAAGGCCATAAGATACAGGCATAGAATTTGGCCATTCAGCCTGTCAAATCAGCTCTACTATTTGATCATGGCTGAAATGTTTCTGAACCCCATTCTCCTGCATTCTTCCTGTAACCCTCGATCTCCTTACTAATCAAGAACCTATCTATCTCTGTCTTGAATACACTCAATGACTTGGCCTCCACAGCCCTCTGCAGCAATGAGTTTCACAGAGTCACCACTCTCTGGCTGAAGAAATTCCTCCTCATCTCAGTTCCAAAGGGTCATCCCTTCACGCTTAGGCTGTGCCCTTGGGCCCTGGTCTCTCCCTTTGGTGGAAACATCTTCTCCATGTCTACTCTGTCCAGGTCTTTCAGTATTCCGTAAGTTTCAATCAGATGCCCCCTCATCCTTCTAAACTCCATCGAGTACAGACCCAGAGACCTCAACAGCTCCAGATATGACAAGTCTTTCATTCCTGGGATCATTCTTGTCTCCTCCTCCAAGGTCAGCACATCCTTCCTTAGATAAGGGGCCCAAAACTGCTCACAATATTCCAAATAAAAACCGAAAGAACTGTGGATGCTGTAAATCAGGAACAAAAACAGAAATTGCTGGAAAAGCTCAGGATGTCTGGCAGTATCTGTGGAGAGAAATCAGAATTAATGTTTTGGGTCAGGTGACCATTCTTCGGAACTGGTTCTCAGAACACAATATTGCAAATGCGGTCTGACCAGAGCTTTATACAGTTTCAACTGTACATCTATGTCTTGTATTCTGGCCCTCTTAAAATGAATGCTAACATTGCACTTGCCTTCCTAAATGCCAACTGAACCTGCATGTTAACCGTAACAGAATCCTAAACAAGGATTCCACGAAACTCCCCTCTTGCCCTTGACTCTCCTGAAGTTTTGGTATATTGCTGGTGTCTTCCACTGTGAAAATTGATGCAAAGTATCTATTTAGTTCCTCCACCATTTCTTTATTCCCCATTGCTATCTCTCCAGTCTTATTTTGTGCTTCAGATTTCCAAAGCCTTTCCCAATTTAGAAAATAGTCAATACCTCTATCCTTCCTACCAAAGTGCATAACCTCAGACTTACCCACATTGTATTCCATCTGCCATCTCCTTACCCACTCTCCTAGCCTGTCCAAGTCCTTCTGCAGCCTCCCCACTTCCTCAACACTACCCATCCCTCCACCTATCTGTGTGTCATCTGCAATATTAGCAACAATGTCCTCAAATCCTTCATCCAGATCGTTAATATATAATGTGAATTGTTGTGGTCCCAACACAGACCCCTGGGGAACTCCACTAGTCAGTGGCTGCCATCCTGAAAATGACCCCTTTATCCCAACTCTCTACTCGCTGTCAGTCAGCCAATCCTCAATCCATACCAGTACCTTGCCCCGGACACCACGGGCTCTTATTTTATCCAGCAGCCTTCTGGGCGTTGCCTTGTCAAAGGCCTTCTGCAAATCCAAATAGATCACATCTGCTGACTGTCCTTTGTCTAAATTGCTCATTACCCCCTCAAAGCATTCTAACAGATTTATTTGGTATGACCTCCCCTTGATGAAGCTGTGCTGACTCAGCCCTGTTTAACCGTGCACTTCCATGTATTCCACAATCTCATCCTTAATATTGGACTCTAAAATCCTACCAACGACTGAGGTCAGGGTAACCAGCCTATAATCTCCTGTCTTCTGCCTCCCTGCCTTCTTAAACAGGAATGCTACATTAGCCATTTTCCAGCTCTCTGGGACTCTTCCTGACTCCAGTGATTCCTGAAAGATCACCACCAATGCCTCCACAATCCCCTCAGCTATCTCTTTCAGAACTCTGGGTGTAGTCCATCTGTTCTGTGTGATTTATCCACCTTCAGACTTTTCAGCTTCCCCAGCACCTTCTCCTTAGTGATACCTACTACACTCCCCTCTGTCCCCTGACTCTCTTGAAGTTCTGGTTTGCTTCTGGTGTCTTCCCCTGTGAGAACTGATGCAAAGTCCCTATTCAGTTCCTCTGCCATTTCTTTGTTCCCTGTTACTACTTCACTAACCTCATTTTCCAGTGGTTCAATGTTCACTCTTGCTTCGTTCTTACCTTTTAGACATCGACAAAACCTCCTGCAATCTTCTTTTATATTACTAGCTAGCTTATCTTCGTATTTCATCTTCTCCCCCTTTACTTTTTATTAGTTACCCTTGGCTGTTTTTTAAAAGTTTCCCAATCCTCTGGTTTCCCATTAATTTTCACCACATTGTGTGCTTTCTGTTTTGCTTTTACACTGTCCCTGACTTCCCTTGTCAGCCATGATTGCCTCATCCTCCCCTAAATATGTTTCTTCTTCCTTGGGATAAATTTCTGCTGTGCCTCCTGAATTACCCCCAGAAATACCCACCATTGTTGCTCCTCCATCTTCCCTGCTAGGCTCCTCTTCCAATCAACTCTGACCAGCTTCTCCCTCATCTCTTTACTCAATTATAATCTCCTGCTCAAACCGCAGGTGAATTCGATCATATTATGGCCACTGCCCCCTAGGGGTTCCTTCACCTCAAGCTCCCTCATCAAGTCTGTCTCATTACACATCACCAAATCCAGAATTACCCTGTTCCCTAGTGGGCTCTACCACAAGCTGCTCAAAAAAAACCACCTTGTAGACATTCCACAAAATCCTTTTCTCAAGATCTGCTACCAACCTGATTTGCCCAGTTCACCTGCATATTGAGGTTCCCTATGATTAATGTAATACCGCCTTTCTTACCACCTTTTCTATCTCCTGATTTATTATCTTCCCCATATCCTGACTACTGCTAGAAGGCATGTACACAACTCCTAATAAGGCAGCCTCTCCCCCTCTGTCCATCTACTTGTCCTTTTGATAGGATGTGTATCCTTGGATATTTAATGCCCAGCCCTGATCCTCTTGTGGTCCTGTCTCTGTGATACCCACAACATTGTACCCACCAATTTCAATCTGCACCAGAAACTCATTTACCTTGTTTTGTATACTGCCTGCATTTCAGTTCAACACCCTCAGTCCTGTATTGACTGACCCCTTCTCAGAATTGACCCCTCATCTGCTGTGCCTAAAGTTAGATTCCTGACCTGTTTCATACTCTCTATCCTATTACCTTTTCTGGAAACTTTAACAATCTCTGCTGAGCCCTCTCCCATTTTAACTTTTTCAATAATTTTCCATGGAACTGAATGTAAACCTATGCCACTGATTATTGACAACCCTCTTCTAAGGGGAAAAGTTTCTCCCTATCTACCCCATCTATAGCCTTCTTAAACTTATACACCTCAATTAACCGCACTTCAGCTTTCTCTACTCCATGGAACCCCTGCCCTCCTCCCCCAGTCAATCTAATCTCCCTTCAAAGCTGCATCACTCCATCATAGGTAACATCCTGAGGATCTCCTTTGCACCCCCCCTCTAATGCAATCACATCCTTCCTATAGTGTGGGGACCAGAACTGCATGCAGTATTCCAGCTGTGGTCTAATATTATATTCAGTTCCATGATAACCTCCCTGCTCTTGAACTCAATGCTTTGACTAATAAAGGCAAGAATCCCTTGTGCCTTCTCAGCCAGCTTTGACCACACCCTGCTTTCTCACCTGTCCTCCCCACCTTTCCCACCGACCTATCCCTACAAACCCCTGCCTGCATCCACCTATCACTATCCCACCGCCCAACCCTCTTCCCTCTATTTATTTCAGCTCCCTTCCCCCTCCCCAGTCCTGATGAAGGGTCCAGACCCAAAACGTTGACTTTCCTGCTCCTCTGATGCTGTCTGACATGCTGTGCTCCTCCGACTCCACACTTTATCGACCTTACCCTTCTATCCTGTTCCCTTTAAGGATCTATGGAGACGCACACCAAGATTTTACAACTCTGGCTGGAGAATCTCCAATCATGGGTATTGCTCAGTGCAGCCTCCCGTGCAATCTCCAGTTTTGCTCACTCAAATCCACAAAGTGTAGAACCCAACATATCGCTCACATCTACCTGGTTTACCCACCAGCTCTGACAGGAGCACAGAAAGACCAGTTTGTACTAACAACCTGGCTTGCAGGGCAGTGCTCAGATTTAACATTTTTGCTCTTACACTTCAGCACCATACGCACCCACGGAGCCATCAAGGACAGTTCTGTTTAACCTTAACGTTTATCCTGTGAATTACAAAGAGCTAAAGAACAAGTTGGAAAACTAAGGGGAGAAAACTGCCCTTTGGCTAATGTTCAAAAATAATAAATACATAACAGTGCCCCTTGCTGGTAATTGGTTAGCTCACTCTCTCGGACCACGCACAATCTGGGGCCACACATACACTAACCAACAGGAAACACCAAAGTAACTGATATTACATCAATCTGTTCTTTTTTAAACTCATTTTTGTGGGATGTGGGCATTGCTGGCTAGGCCAGCATTTCTTGCCCATCCCTAGTGCCCTTTGAGAAGGTAGTGATGAGCTGCCTCCTTGAACCACTGCAGTCCATGTGCTGTAGGTAGACCCACAATGCCCTTAGGGAGAGAATTCCAGGATTTTGACCCAGCGACAGTGAAGGAATGGCGATATATTTCCAAGTCAGGATTGTGAGTGGCTTGGAGGGGAACCTACAGGGCATGGTGTTCTCACATATATGCTGCCCTTGTCCTTCTATTTGGAAGTGGTCATAGGTTTGGAAGGTGCTGTCTGAGGATCTTGGGTGAATTTCTGTGGATGTTTGTGAATGTGGTGCCAATCAAGTGGGCTTCTTTGTCCTGGACAGTGTCAAGCTTCTTGGCACACTATGTTCCCAGATTGGTGAAGGAAGTTGAAATCCCCGTCCCTGAGTACATTTTTGCTCTTGTCATCCTCAGTGCTTCCTCTAAGTGTTGTTCAACATTGAGGAGTACTGATTCATCAGCTGAGGGAGGACGGTATGTGGTAATCAGCAGGAGGTTTCCTTGCCCATGTTTAACCTGAAGCCATGAGACTTCACGGGGTCCAGAGTCAATGTTGAGGACTCCCAGTGCAACTCCCTCCCGATTGTATCCCACTGTGCCTCCACCTCTGCTGGGTCTGCCTGCCGGTGGGACAGGACATATCCAGGGATGGTGATGGTGGTGTCTGGGACATTGTCTGTAAGGTATGATTCTATGAGTATGACTGTGTCAGGCTGTTGCTTGACTAGTCTGTGAGACAGCTCTCCCAATTTTGGCCCTAACCCCCAGATGTTAGTGAGGAGGACTTTGCAGGGTTGACAGGGCTGTTTCTGCCATTGTCTTTTCTGGTGCCTAGGTCGATAGCAAGTGATCTGTCCGGCTTCATTTCTTTGAGATTTTGTAGCGATTGATGAGTTTTTTTTTAATTGACTATGGATTGTAGCTGGCAAATCTTTAAAGTACTTGGGAGAATGCCCTATCAAGCTGGACTGAAATGACCTGGCCCATTTCAATTTCAAATACATTTATTTTTGCACAATTATGGGAAAGATTGTTTTCTCAAAAAATTTTTGGTTTACCTCATCAAATGTTATTTTTGAGTTGCTAAACGTCTGACCCCCAATCTGGCCAAAAATAATACAAACTGGCTTTGCAACACAGCCCAGAATATTTCAAATACTTCATCTTTGCAAGCTGGTTAAATAATAGCGATGGAGAAAACGATGCAGATTGTTAGTAAAAACCGAAACAACTGCGGATGCTGTAAATCAGGAACAAAAACAGAAGTTGCTGGAAAAGCTCAGCAGGTCTGGGATCTGTGAAGAGAAATCAGAGTTAACGTTTTGAATCCAGTGACCCTTCCTCAGATCTGATGGTGGCTGGAAAAACGTCAGTTCATATGCAGAAAATAGGGAGGTGGGTGGGGTAGGGAGTAAACGATAGGATAGAGCCTTAAGAGAGAGAAGAGCAGTTGGACAGACAAAGGAGTTGATAACGACCAAGAGCAAAGAACAAAGAAAATTACAGCACAGGAACAGGCCCTTCGGCCTTCCGAGCCTGCACCGATCCAGATCCCCTATCTAAACCTGTCGCCTATTTTCCAAGGATCTGTATCCCTCTGCTCCCTGCCCATTCATGTATCTGTCTAGATACATCTTAAATGACGCTATCGTGCCCGCCTCTACCACTTCCACTGGAAACACATTCCAGGCACCCACCACCCTCTGCGTAAAGAACTTTCCACGCATATCTCCCTTAAACTTTTCCCCTCTCACCTTGAAATCGTGACCCCTAGTAATTGAGTCCCCCACTCTGGGGAAATGCTCCTTGCTATCCACCCTGTCTAAACCTCTCATGATTTTGTAGACCTCAATCAGGTCCCCCCTCAACCTCCGTCTTTCTAATGTATATAATCCTAATCTACTCAACCTCTCTTCATAGTTAGCGCCCTCCATACCAGGCAACATCCTGGTGAACCTCCTCTGCACCCTCTCCAAAGCATCCACATCCTTTTGATAATGTGGCGACCAGAACTGTACGCAGTATTCCAAATGTGGTCGAACCGAAGTCCTATACAACTGTAACATGACCTGCCAACTCTTGTACTCAATACCCCGTCCGATGAATGAAAGCATGCCGTATGCCTTCTTGACCACTCTATCTACCTGCATTGCCACCTTCAGGGTACAATGGACCTGAACACCCAGTCCTCTCTGTGCATCAATTTTCCCCAGGGCTTTTCCATTTGCCATATAGTTCGCTCTTGAATTGGATCTTCCAAAATGCATCACTTCGCATTTGCCTGGATTGAACTCCATCTGCCATTTCTCCTCCCAACTCTCCAATCTATCTATATTCTGCTGCATTCTCTGACAGTCCCCTTCACTATCTGCTACTCCACCAATCTTAGTGTCATCTGCAAACTTGCTAATCAGACCATCTATACCTTCCTCCAGATCATTTATGTATATCACAAACAACAGTGGTCCCAACACGGATCCCTGTGGAACACCACTGGTCACAGTTCTCCATTTTGAGAAACTTCCTTCCACTACAACTCTCTGTCTCCTGTTGCCCAGCCAGTTCTCTATCCATCGAGCTAGTACATCCTGGACCCCATGTGACTTCACTTTCTCCATCAGCCTACCACGGGGAACCTTATCAAACACCTTACTGAAGTCCATGAATATGACATTTACAGCCCTTCCCTCATCTATCAACTTTGTCACTTCCTCAAAGAATT
>NC_063344.1:1860361-1890723 GCF_021869965.1 Rhincodon typus
TGGGCTCTATCCTATCATTTACTCCCTACCCCACCCACCTCCCTATTCTCTGCATATAAACTGATGTTTTCCCAGACATCATCAGTTCTGAGGAAGGGTCACCAGACCTGAAGCATTAACTCTGTTTTTATCCTTCACAGATGTTGCCAGACCTTCTGCTCCTATGATGCTGCTTGGCCTGCTGTGTTCATCCAGCCCTGCACCGTGTTGTCTCGGATTCTCCAGCATCTGCAGTTCCTACTATCTCTGATCTTTTCCAGCAGATCGTTTGTATTGTGTTTCCAGGTTGTGATTGTGATACATTTCAGCTCTGTGTTTCCAATACTATAACAGTGACTGTTTAAAAAATGCTTCACTGGGACTTCTAGAGATATAAAAGGTGCTACACAAATGTAGGTATTTAATAAAAACCAAAAGAACTGCGGATGCTGTTAATCAGGAACAAAAACAAAGTTGCTGGAAAAGCTCAGCAGGTCTGGCAGCATCTGTGAAGGAGAAAATAGAGTTAATGTTTCGGGTCCGGTGACCCTTCCTCAGACCTGCTGAGCTTTTCCAGTAACATTGTTTTTGTGCAGGTATTTAATGTTGGTAAACTGGTTCAAATGTGTGTGCTCCTGAATATGGCTGGTATGTGCTTTATCTTTTTCTTTCAGCATGAAACTGTGTAATGGATAAGAGTAAGATACCTTGGCACAAAATCATGATCCCTCTCTCTTCCCCAAAAATGTGCCTTATCCACACATTTGAAGAGCAATTTTACTGCAGTGGCCTGACATTTCATTTTTACACAGCGCATACCTGCGATGGCTGTGATCGCACTCCTGGATTTTGTGATAGAAATATTAAGGTTATTGGGGCTCACTGCAATTCCTGCATAAATCAGGCAATGACTTCCAGCAACTGCACAGTCACATGGATGGTGCTACCAAAGACGATCTGCTGAACAACTCAACTTTAAACACATTGTACCTATTCCGTAAACATTAAGGCTTCTCTATTCCACTGTAAGTCAATTTTAGTGGTAAGATAATTCTTAATAACTGCCATAAGGAGGCTAAGAGGTGACATTATTGAGGTTTATAAAATCATGAGGGGCATGGATAGGGTGATTAGTCAAGGTCTTCTCCCTAGGGTGGGGGAGTCCAAACCTAGAGGGGCATAGATTTAAAGTGAGAGGGCAAAAATTTAAAAGAGACCTAAGGGGCAACTTTTTCACACAGAGGGTGGTGCGTGTATGGAATGAGCTACCAGAGGAAGTGGTTGAGGCTGATACAATTATAACATTTAAAAGGCATCTGGATGGGTATATGAATAGGAAGGGTTTAGAAGGATATGGGCCAAATGCTGGCAAGTGAGACTAGATTAATTTAGGAAAACTGGTCGGCATGGATGAGTTGGACCGAAGGGTCTGTTTTCGCGCTGTACAGCTCTATGACTCCATAAATAACATTTCTGACACCGAAAATTAATACTTACAAGTGTGGAGTGTCAGTCCCTCAGTTTTTAATTCTTGAGAGATCGTTCAATCTAAAATGTTAAAGTCTTCTGAACTTCTCTTCGTATTTCCCTCTCACAGTCCCATCCGTCTTTCATTCTCTTTATTTCACATTATGTACATAACTTGACACTTAATTAACTTTTCTAACGGACATTTCCTAGTTTGGAATCTGTTCAGTTACACTCACTCAACCTGACTGGATAGGGACACTGCCGGCCCTCTATACATTCCCAGATCTGATGTCGGGGCTGCTGTGTCAAAGTAGCTTTCAAGTCTCAGCATTTATCAGTGCAAAATCTCATAAAGTCTGTGAGTAAATCAAAATGCAATAAAACACTGGTACTGGCCATGAGATACAAATCAATGAATCATAAAGTTATCGGACACAGAAGGAAGACATTTTGCTCATTATAGCATCAACAGCTCGATGTAAATACTATCCAATTAGTCCCACAGTGCCACTCTGATCCTATAGCCCTGCATTTTGTTTTATTCTCAAACATATATCCAATTCCCTTTTGGCAATTACTGTTGAATTTGCTTCCAACGCACTGTCAGACAGTAAATTCCAGATCATGACAGCTCACCCCATTAAAGTAAAATTGTCCTCATTTGCCCCTATGGCTGTTTTGCCCAGTATTCTTGTCAGTGGAATGAGTTTCTTTGATTTCCAAATAATAGTCAATATCCATTACAGTCTCACCTCAGACAACCCAAACTTATTTTACCTTCTATATGTTATGTTAACAGTGAACCAAGAGAGAAATTTGTTCCTCCTGTTAGTCCCAGGTGCAAGTGGCTCGTTTGAAGCATTGTAGCACCCGATGCCCTGATTCAATCTTTTCATTAAAGAATAACAGATCTCCCATTTTTGATAATGTTTGGCATGGAATTAAGTAAAGTATTGTATTTTACCTTTCTGCAGTTCATTGTGTTCCCACCCCCTCATCAAGATGTCAATATAATGGGACCAACCAGTCAAGAGAAACATCAGTTTAACCAGGTCAGCAATATCGAGACAACACAGGATCAACCGAGAGATACTTCAAACTGGGCTGAAACTCAAGGACACGTGAGTTATAATGATAGTTCACAACAATGATTTACTGCAGTCTTGTTACATTGTGCAATTATTATAGTAACAGGCAGGAACATTTCATGGGCATGGTTCTTCATTCTTGAAATACAGCTGGGCATGCAGGATGCCAGGCACATCCTCATCTGGAGAAAGGATTCCATTCACTCTTCACGAGTGGCTGAACTGAGTTCATTGGAGCTATGCTGAAGAGTTCTTTCATCAAGTGAAACAATAAAATGCCTCTATAGCAATCACATCTGGCTGGGAGTGACTTCTAAACACAGACCGTTGCTATCCTTGCAACGACAGATACATGTTCCTGACCTCAACAAGGTACTGAACTCAGAAAATACAAAACGATTGTATGATCTACGTCTGCACGGTGAAATAACAATTACATTGATTCCCTCCAGTGAAGACATGTCCAACTGATAAAAACCAGTAAAAATGTAAAAATCAGACAATATCTAGAAAGAAAAAGGTGGGAATGTACTTTAGCAAAATAGAAATGATTTTGCAATTCCAGCAAAAGTGACTGTTCTGATGAAGGGGCACCGGACTCGAAATGTTGATTCTGTTTTCTCTTCACCTTTTGAGTTACTCCAGCATGTTCTGGCTGTTGTTTGTTTCAGATCTCCAGCATCTGCAGTTCTGCGTTTTGTTTTATATGGACATATTACTATCTGTCTCTTTGTCAAAATTATTAATACAGATTGTAAATAACACCCCAGTCCCACACCGGCACCTCCACACCTCGAAATGAAGTACTTTGTGGAGGGTGGTCACCGTTATGGTAGAGCATGTGCAGCAGGCAGTGTGCGCACAGTAAGATCCCACAGATGTTGACCGACGGATAAGTATGGTCTGGGAAGTACGAGTAGTTAATGTACTGAGATATTCTCTGCTAACGGTAATGTCTGGAGCCACTGGAAGTTTAACACTCAACATGCCTGGTTAATGTCAAAGCCTTCAGGAGGCAAATGGGACCAGTTCAGTTTGGGAAACTTGGCTAGCATGGACGAGTTGGACCGAAAGGCCTGTTTCCGTGTTGTATGACTCTATGACTCTATAACTGACGCCCTAACTTCACCTTGCAGCATTGCACTAGATGTAACTTGCCATCTTGAAAGTGTCCCACTTATCACTATCATTTGTGTTCTGTCGTAATCAATCTTCTAATATCTAATATATTAGATATTAAAGGATCTGTTCTGGGTCCTCTTCTATTTGTGATTTTTGTAAATGATTTGGATAATGGAGTGGAAGGGTAGATTAGCAAGTTCGCGGACGATATGAAGGTGGGTCACATTGTGGACAGTGCGGAGGGCTGTTCTAGGTTACAAAGGGACATTGATAGAATGCAGAGCTGGGCTGAGAAGTGGCAGATGGAGTTTAACCCTGAAAAGTGTGAGGTGATTCATTTTGGAAGGCCAAACTTGAAAGCAGAATACAGGGTTAACGGAAAGATTCTTGGCAGTGTGGAGGAGCAGAGGGATCTTGGGGTTCATGTTCACAGTTCCCGGAGAGCTGCCACCCAGGTGGATAGAGTTGTTAAGAAGGCGTATGGTGTGTTAGCTTTCGTTAATAGAGGGATTGAGGTCGAGAGCCGTGAAGTTATGCTCCAGCTATACAAAAGCCTGGTTCGGCCACATCTGGAGTATTGTGTCCAGTTCTGGTCACCTCGCTACAGGAAAGATGTGGAAGCGTTAGAAAAGGTGCAGAGGAGATTTACCAGGATGTTGCCTGGGAAGGTCTTACAAGGAAAGGTTGAGAGAGCTACGGCTTTTCTCTTTGGAACGACAAAGGATGAGAGGTGACTTGATAGAGGTGTAAAAAATGATCAGAGGTATAGATAGAGTAGACAGCCAGAGACTTTTTCCTAGAGTGGAGGTAGCTTTTACGAGGGGACATAGTTTTAAAGTGAAAGGAGGTAGATATCGGGGAGACGTCAGAGGTAGGTTCTTTACTCAGAGTGGTAGGGGCGTGGAATGCATTGCCGGAGAGGGTAGTGGAGTCGGCCTCATTAGGGGCATTTAAGCGGCTATTAGATAGGCATATGGATGATAGTATAAGGTAGGGGTGGAGGTTAGACAGACCTTAGGTTTAGGGTAAAAGTTCAGCACAACATTGTGGGCCGAAGGGCCTGTACTGTGCTGTACTGTTCTATGTTCTATATTATCCCCACTCTAATGAGCACTTATCATATCCATTAAACTTTGTGCAGCGCCTGATCGAATGTCTTTTGGAGACCCAAACTGCAACATCTTTATCTACCCTACTACCTACATCCTCATAAAGCTCTCATAAATCTATAAAACAAAATACTGTTTCGTAAAAGAGATAGCAGGAACTGCAGATGCTGGCGAATCTGAGATAACAAGGTGTAGAGCTGGATGAACACAGCAGGCCAAGCAGCATCAGAGGAGCAAGACGTTTCGGGCCTAAACCCTTCTTCAGAAATGACCTTCAGACCCTTCTTCAATGCATTCCACGACCCTACCACTCTCTGAGTAAAGAACCTACCTCTGACGTCTCCCTGATATCTTAATTTCTGAAGAAAGGTCTAGCCCGAAATGTCAGCCTTTCTGCTCCTCTGATGCTGCTTGGCCTGCTGTGTCCATCCAGCTCTACACCTTGTTATCCCTGTTTCGTAAAAACCATCTTGATTTGTTCTATTCATATTATGGATTTCCAAGTACCCGCATTTGGTCCATATCCCTCTAAAACCCTTCCCATCCATGTACCTATCCAGATGTTTCTTAAATGTTACTATTGTACCTGCCTCAACCACTTTCTCTGGCAGCCCATTCCATATACACACCACTCTCTGCGTGAAGAAGTTGCCTCTCACATCCTTCTTAAATCTTTCCCCTCTCACCTTAAACCTATGCCCTCTAGTTTTTAATTCCCCATTCCTGGGAAAAGGACTAAATGCACTCATCCTACCTATGCCCCTCATGAATTTATTCACCTCGATAAGGTCACCCCTCATTCTCCTACATTCCAAGGAATAAAGTCCTATCCTGGCCAACCTCTCCCTATAACTCACGCCTACTAGTCCTGGCAACATCCTCATAATTCTTCTTTGCACGCTTTCCAGTTTAACTATGTCTTTCCTATAACAGGGTGACCAAAACTGTGCACAATACTCCAAGTGTGGCCTCACCAACAACTTGTACAACTGTAACATAATGTCCCAACTCCTCTACTCAGTGCCTCAACCAATGAAGGCCAGCATTCTGAATGCTTTCATCACCGCCCTGCCCACCTGTGACCCCACTTTCAATGAACTATGTACTTGTACTCCTAGGTCCCTCTGTTCTACAATACTGCTCAGGACCTTATCATTTACTGTATAAGTCCTACCTTGGTTTGATTTTCCAAAGTGCAACACCTCACACTTATCTGTATTGAACTGCATTTACCAATCCTCAGCCCACTTCCCCATCTGATCGAGATCACTCTGTAATTTTTGATAACCTTCTTTGCTATCAACGATACCTCCTAATTTTGTATCATCTGCAAACTTACTAATCATGCCTTGTTGATTGGATAAATCGAGTAAAAAGGATGAAGATAAATAAGTGGATTTTTTTTAATAAACTGAAGTATTCAAGAAAGATACATTCCATTTAAAATCAAAAATTCAGCTAGAAAGATATATTCACATCTTATAAAGAAAGTTAAATTATTAGACTGAAAGAAAAGACTTATAATCTTACAAATAATAGTTTATCTGAGGATTGTGAATATTACAAATGTCAGCAAAGAGCCATCAAAAACTTGATTAAAAAAATGAAAAGATAAAATATGACTGTAAACTAGCGAGGAATATTTCAGATAAAAGGTTGCAAGAGTTTTTGAAAATACATAAAAAGGAAGAAAGAGGCAAATTTTATTTGCCTTAGACGCAGAAACACAAGAAATTATCATGATGGATGAGGAAATGGCAAGCATGTTGAAGAAATATTTTGTAACTTTCACAGCAGAACAGGAACAGGAAAGCTGACATTTTGGGTCGGGATCGTTCTTCAGAAAAATGAGGACTTGCTGGATTCTTATGCAAATTCTTTTGCCATTTTCACTCAAAGGTTTGCACATAAAGGTTTAATACAATGTACATCTAAAAGCTGACACTCTTTATTCTTTTCAAAGTTCAATATACTAACTACTTGAGGTACTGCAGTACTTGTTAAAGAATAAATCTTGTAGCCAACATTTTAATTTTAAAAAATAAAATGCTATTTAATCTATGTTTTTGCAAATTAATTCGTATTTGTTTTGCAATCTGCATTAAAAACAGTGAAGTTAAAGCAACAGTCTTCTTTAAAACCATCTACTTTGTTTGTTTCTTCCTTTAATATATTCAAATGAAACTCGTGGTTGCAGTTTTTGATTGGTGTTCCAAGTTGTCTCAGGTATTAGCTCGAGGATTAGATTTTACATTATTGTGTGGAATTAGGAAGAACATCAAAAGCTATTCCTTAAGCACCCATTTGCATCATGTTATTAACTTGTCTACATTAACTTGCAGTTCATTTCCCCCGGCACAGCTGCAGTTCACGATGCAGGCAACTCCTACAAACCCTGGTCCCTATACTTCCCTCTCAGGTATGTGAAATATCAGTGTCTGAGCTGTTGGTTGAGAGTGTTAGATCTAGTGATGGTGCTTTTTCTATTCCTCCCTGGGGCTGCAGTGGTTGGCAGGTTGAGAAATTGTGGACATCGGAAAGCAGAAAATCAGAGGGAAGGATTAAGGGGAAGTGAGGGAAGGAGGCTCAGGTGGAAAGCATGGGGGTTACACTACTCGCAACTTCATGCCAGCCACAGTCATGGAAGACTAGACAACAGAAAGTATCAGAATGAGGGTGAAGTGCTATTTGAAAAGGGGAAGGGATCTTTTGTAAATTAACCCTGTGACTAACCAAGGAAGCAAGTGAATGAAGTGGGGGGGGGGGAGGTGGAATCAGTTCTTCCTCACCCAAGATTTTAATAACTTGGGGTATCCAGAGAAACCTCATTTGGGTCTGGTCACAAAGAAAGGGCCAATGACACTGTGCGTGGCAGCTGTGCTGGTCACAGAGTTGTACAGTCATACAGCACAGAAACAGTCCAATCAATCATGCCGAACATAATCCCAAACTAGTCCCGCCTGCCAGCTCCTGGCCCATATCCTTCCAAACATTTCCTATTCACATACTTTTCTAAGTTTTTTTTAAACATTACCTTTGTGCCCGCGTCCATCACTTTCTCAGGAAGTTCATTCCACACGTGAACCACCCTCTGTGTAAAAAAATGCCCCTCATGTCTTTTTTAAGATCTAAATCCTCTCATGTTAAAAATGTGTCCCCTAGTCTTGAAATCCCCCATCCTAGGGAAAAGACAACTTCCATTAACCCTATCTATTCCCCTCATGGTTTTATAAGCATGTTAAAGCAACAAGGATTCATTGGAAATTCAATTGAGAGTGGGTGGTGCATCTGTAGTTTCTTGAATCTAGGGTTCTAGGGAAAAGGCAGGAAAGTGGACGTGAGGAATTTCAGATCAGCCATGATCCTACTGAATGGTGGAGCAGGCTCAAAAGGCCGAGGCCTCCTCCTATTCTTTTTTCATGGTCTTTTGGCCTGAGTGATGTTACTGACTGGGGAGAAGGTGTTTAAGCAACAGGAAATGACCACGTAGTGGGTCGGAAATGGCATTTGAACTCACATTCACTGACGTTGACCACCTGTTCAAGGGCATTGCACTTATTTTAAGGCTCCTGCCAGTTTTTGGGACCCGTTTCTGGGAGGTGGCTCTCCTGGCCACCTGCTTACTTTTTTTGGGATGCTTCCCACAAGAAATTTGCCTCCGTCCTTCTGAGCTAAGACCTGCTGTGTTGTATCCAAGAACAAGTCAGGAGTGTGATGGAATTCTCCCTACTTGCCTGGATGAGTGCATGAACATATTCTTTCTGTCTGCTAAGTTGAACCAACTAAGGATGAAGGCATTTCAAATCCAGTTTTGGACACTGAGGCACAGGACCAACTCACCAGCATCTTCTCAGTGGTAACTTGGCCTGGCCAGCGATGTCTATGTCCCACGAGTGAATGAACATAAAAAATCTGCAAATTCTCTCTCAAGCCTGTTCCTTCTATTCTCAGCCATTTCCACTAAAGGCAATCAACATCAGCTTCCTTCTAATGAATACAACTTCCCTTTAAGTGGGTCAGCTGCCTTAAAGATGTGCTGTAACATATGAAGGCCATGGACCTGCTGGGCCCCACATTGAGGAGTCAGCCAAAAAGCAGTCTGGCTAAACACTACCATCATGGAAATGACAAGAACACATGAAGTTTGTGCGCTGAAACCAAAATCGAAAATGCTGGAGAAAATCAGCAGGTCTGGCAGCATCTGTGGAGAGAGGTACAGAGTTAACATTTCCAGTCTGGTATGACTCTTCTTCAGAATGGTTCTGACAAACAATCACTGGACATCAAATGTTAACTCTGTTCAAAGTTTTGGCAAAGATCCGTAGCTAGGGATGTGGGTGAGGTTGTTGCCTTGCTCACCGAGCTGGCTTGTTCTCGTTCAGACGTTTTGTCACCATACTAGGTGACATCATCAGTGAAGCCTCCGATGAAGCGATGTTATTCTACTCCACTTGGAATTTATACTGTCCAGTCCGTTATGGTGACCGATGGCTCCCCATCTGTTTAACTGGGGCAAGGTAACCCTAGTAGCCCAAAGCCAGTCATAAACGTGCACGGGAATTCCTAGAGGCATGGTTCTCCACCCATAATACAATCAACAAACATATAGAATTGGACCCCATATATAAACCCATACAGATCAAAACTGGAAATGACACTACTCACCATAACGGACCGGGTAGTATAAATTCCAAGTGGAGTAGAATAACTTCGCTTCATCGAAGACTCCACCGATGATGTTACCTAGCATGGTGACGAAATGTCTGAATGAAAACAACCCAGCTCAGCGAGCAAGTCAACAATCTCGTTAACTCTGTTCCTCTCTCTACAGCCAGACCTGCTGAGTTTCTCTAGCACTTTGTTTTATTTAAATTTGCGTGTTGCCTGCTTCAAAAAAATAAGGCCTGGGTTAACTGGGAATCGTGACTCCTGCATTTGCAAAAAGATGCAATCCACTTTCTATTCTTTTAAACTTCAGTCAGCACCTAGTGGAATAAAATGACAGCATGAATTATTTCATGTTGGATAGAGGGGTGGGAACGTAATCCCATCTCAGTCCTATGTTTTAGATCAGTAAGAATGGAAAACAAATTCCTAATGCTCTTAAATAGCACATGATAGCTTAATTTATACAGGAAAGTCAAAACTTTCTCAAGTTTCTCCTGCTGATCAAATTATACTTAGCGATAGTGTTTGACCAAACTTTTATATTTGCATTATTCAAAGTAGGAGAAATGATCTTTTTTCATAAATTTGCTGCCAGCATCATCCCTTTCAGACCTGTCTCTGTATATTTCCTGAGTTAAATCACCATGTTTCACTTTTTAAATTAGAGCCCAGCAAAATGTATTAGGTCAGCTCAGCGCTTATTAGTGTCCATCTTTTTGTCTTGTTGAGATAAATTTGAAATATATTTGATACTGACCTTTATGTCTACTGATCTACATGTCAACTGGAAAGAGATAGAAAAATTGCCAGGCCTGATCTTCTCTACTCTCTGAGAAGACTGAGCCAATGCCTGTTAAATCTGTCTCGAGAGAAAAGGAGACTCAGATCAATATCAATGTAGTACAGTACAGAGAGCCTGGTTTAAGATTGCTTCCAAAATCTGAAGCAACATGCAATATCACCTTAAGCCACACATTGACCTTTAAATGACCAATTGCTTCTAAATAGTTGGAACTGGGAAAGAGCAGCTGCAGAAGAGATTCATCAAAGCAAAGAAGGGAGTGCAACATTGGCAGATGACCCATAACCAAGTCACTCACTCTGAG
This sequence comes from Rhincodon typus, assembly GCF_021869965.1. NCBI lineage: Eukaryota > Metazoa > Chordata > Chondrichthyes > Orectolobiformes > Rhincodontidae > Rhincodon > Rhincodon typus. The sequence goes on from NC_063344.1 coordinate 1,870,904, forward strand.
CCACGAAATAGCATTAAGAGAACAAAAGACTAAATAAAGATAAAAAGAATCATCCAGATTCAGAGTGAATATTTATAGTTACTGTTTGTTTAGTTGCTTGTTAAATTTTATAACAAACTTCTCGGTGGCATGGTGAATACAAACAACTATGACTTCCTTGTAGCATATGTAGCATTTTATAGCTTTTTATTCTGTCTCATTATTTACAGTTAATTAAAAAAGGTACAGAACACTAAACCATTAATTGAATTTTCATGTTACAACATTTCGAATCCACACAGGCACTCATTATGCTCCAGCTGAATTAAATAACAATTTAAAAATGCATTACTGCAAGACAAATGGAAATGGCTTGAGATTTCTTTTCAGCATTTCCATGTATAACGTTGGCATTTAGTTCCAAATGCTTACTTTTTACCTGAGCCAGTGCTATAAACTTGATACAAATTAGCTTGCATCAAGTTTTTGTACAATTGTATCTCCAAGAGGAATCAATGCAATAATTTGATTCTCAATTTAAAGAAATGAGAAAAATAAAAGCTGGAGTTTCTACAATTATTTCTGAAGACAGTGCAACATTTTCATGGTTCAACGGTTTTTATTTGTTATGAAGATACCAAATTTCGAACTGCAAGATGTGAAAAAGCGAATATTTTTGTCAAAGCCAGTCAAGGTTGAAGTTCCTTCCAAGTAAGGAACTTGTTTTGAAAAAATGTATTTCCACATATAATGTTGGTATAATATTAAGACTAGATTTCAAGCGTACCTATTCAATGCAGAGCAATGTGAGAGCGATGCATTTTGGTCACAATGGCTGTGAGAGACAATGTAAAATAGGGAGTACAATTCTAAACGGGGTGAAGGAGCAGAGGGACTTGGGTGCATATGTACACATATCATTGAAGGAGGACAGGTAGAGCCAGCAGTTAATAAACCAGACAGTGTCCTTGGCCTTTTCATAGGGACATCAAGTACTAGAGCACGGATCATCAGTAAAGTGTTGGAAAGTGTCATCAACAGTGTTATCAAACAGCACCTTGTTTTTTATTCACTAGTGGGACATAAGCCATCATTCAATGCCCATCACTAGCTGTCCTTGAGAAGGTGTTGGTGAGCTGCTGCTTTGAACCACCCGCAGTCGGTGTGCTATAGGAAGATCAACGGGAAGAGGATTTTGTCCCAGCAACAGTGATGTCGACTTCCTGACCCGCAGACCGCAATCAGTAAATATAGGTGACAATACCTCTTCCACATAATCCTCAACACCGGAACAAAAACAAAGTTGCTGGAAAAGCTCAGCAGGTCTGGCAGCATCTGTGAAGGAAAAAACAGAGTTAACGTTTCAGGTCCGGTGACCCTTCCTCAGAACTGACAGTAGCTGGGAAATTGTCAGTTTATGCGCGGAAAATGGGGAGGTGGGTGGTGTAGGGAGTAAACGATAGGATACAGCCCAAAGAGAGAGAAAGACAGTTGGACAGACAAAGGAGTTGCTAACGATCAGGCTGGGAGGGTGAATAGTTGTTAATGGGGACTGTTAGTGACTAACAACAGGGGGTATGTAATGGCAGGCTATGTGGTGACAAGGCCTGATGTGTGGGGTAGGGGGCTGGGACATGGGAGAGTTTAGGCCCTAAAATTATTGAACTCGATATGGAGTCCGGAGGGCTGCAGGGTCCCCAAGCGGAAAATCAGGAGTTGTTCTTCCAGCTTGTGTTGAGCTTCGCTGGAACACTGCGGTGCTGTGCAAGGCCCTTTACTATACTCCTCATACACTCACAACGGTGTGGCCAAATTCTGCTCCAACTCCATTTACAAATTTGCTGATGACACCACTGCTGTGGGTTGGATCTCAAACAACGACAAGACAGAGTAGAGGAAAGAGAGAGACAACTTACTGAGACGGTGTAAAGACAACAACAATCTCTCCATCAATGTCAGCAAAACAAAGGATCTGGTCACTAACTTCAGGAAGTGGAGTAGAGGACACGCCCCTGTCTATGTCTATGGTGCTGAGGTGGAGGTGTTCAACAGCTTGAAGTTCCTTGAGTAAATATCACCAATGATCCATCCTGGTCCATTCACATTGACGCTACATTCAAGAAAGCACACCAATGTCTCTACTTCCTCAGAAGGCTAAGGAAATTCGCCACGTCTGCACTCACTCTTATCGATTTTTATAGAAGCACCGTAGAAAGCATCCTATCCAGAAGCATCACAGCTTGGTATGGCAACTGCTGTGCCCAGGACTGCAGGAAATTATACAGAGTTGTGAATGCAGCCCAATCCATCATGAAAACCAGCCTTCCTTCCAGTGAATCGACTACCTCTGGAAAGCAGCCAACATAATCAAAGACCCCGGTTATACTCCCTTCCATCATCTTTCATTGGACATAAGATACAAAAATTTGAAAACATGCACTGATGGATTCAAGAACAGCTTCTTCCCCGCTGTTATCAGACTTATGAATAGACTTCTCAAATATTAGAGTTGATCTTACTTTGCACCTTCTCTGTAGCTGTAACATAATATTCTACATTCTGTTCTATTACCCTCATATACTTATGTAACATATGACTCGTCTGGTTAACATGCAGAACAATATTTTTCACTCAGTACATGTGACAATAATTAATCAATTCAAATCTTTCCAAGTCAGCATGGTGAGTGGCTTGGGGGGAACTTGCAGGTGGCCGTGTTCCCATGTATCTGCTGCCTTCGTCCTTCTAGATAGAAATGGTTATGGGTTTGGAAAGTGCTGTCTGAGGATCTTTGGTGAATTTCTGCAGTGCGTCTTATAGATAGTACACACTGCTGCTACTGAGCGTCGGTGGTGGAAGGAGCAGATGTTTGTGGATGTGGTGCCAATCAAGTGGCTGTTTTGTCCTGGATGGTGTCAAGCTTCAGGAGTGTTGTTGGGGCGGCACCCATCCAGGCAAATGGGGAGTAGTCCATCACACTCCTGATGTGTGTCTTGTAGGTAGTGGACAGGCTTTGAAGCTGTTTTTTTTTTAATTCATTCACAGGATGAGGGCATCGCTGGCTAGGTCAGCATTTAGTTGTACGTCCTTAATTGCCCAGAGGGCAGTTGAGAGTCAACCACATTGCTGTGGGTCTGGAGTCATATTTAGGCCAGACCAGGTAGGGAATAGCAGGTTTCATTCCCTAATGGATATGAGTGAACGAGATGGGTTTTTCTGACCATCGACAATGGAATATTCATTACACTGTTAATTCCAGATTTAATTGGATTCAAATTCCACCATCTGCCATGGCAGAATTTGAACCGGTGCCCCAGAACATTTGCCGGGACTCTGGATTAACAGCATCTGTGGAGAAAAGCAGAGTTAACGCTTCAGGTCCAGTAACCCTTCTTCAGAACTGACTGTAGTTCTAATAGGTTGGTAAATGTGCTAGAGAAAGGTTGGGGGGGAGGGGAGAGGAGTAAACAATGGATGGAGTTGGAGCTAAGAGATAGAGAAAAACAGTTGGTCAGACAAATGAATGGGTAAAGGTCAGTCTAGGGGAACGAATAGCTGCTAATAGGGATCATTAGTGACTGACAATGGCTTGTTTGTGGTTGCAGTCCATGTGATGACAAGGCCTGGTGAGTAGGGGTTTGGGTAAGGACATGCGAGAAAGTGTTCAAGCCCTAAAATTGTTGAACTCAACATTGGGTCTGTAAGGAGTCAATGGAAATCATGGAAATCTCTCTGCTGTTTGGAGTCACACGTGGCACACAAGAAATGGCTGTGGTTGTTGGAGGTCAGTCATCTCAGCTCCAGGAGTTCCTCAGGGTAGTGTCCTCAGCAGAACCATTTTCTGCTGCTTTGTCTATGACCTTCCATCCATCATAAGGTCAGGACTGGAGGTGTTTGTCAATGATGGGCCAAATGGCTTCTTGCTGCGCCATACAATTCTGTGATATTAATTATAAAATCATTTATTCCCCATTAAATATCTTCTTGTCTCAATTATAAATGAAAATAGATGGGTAGGACTACAGGTCTGCACTACCCAAAGACTAACAACAAAGTTTACCATGATCTGAATTCTGGATTTGCGAAGGTTAAAATGGAACAGAAAAGGAGGAAAACAAAAGCTTCAGCTTTAATGTAGCTGAAATCCAATGGTGTTGAATGGTGACAGTTTGAAGCACAGTGACAGTCAGCTGTTTACACAACCTGTTCTTTTAATGTCACTGCTCAGGCATATCCCACGGTAAGTGATCGCAGTAAAGGGTTATTTCGAAGCCAATTATTGCTCCTGTTGGTAGTTTCACTCATTGGCTTCTCTTAGCTCTTGTTAAAATAACTTCTCTAGATAGTCATAAGGTCATAAATTGAGCAAACATAGTCTCTTAGAACAAAAAAAGCAACTTAAAGGAAGTGTGATTGTTTCTTCATATAAAACAGAAACCATCTGGAACTTGATAGCCGGAAAAACTTCACGTTTTGGTTTCAGCACTTCTGTTGTAAATCACTTAAGCCTGACAGTTATTATGCTTCCGACAAATATGGAATTCACGGGCTAAATTATCAGGCATGCAGTCAAATGACACGGTGTGAGATAATCACAGATGAACCGATTGTAAGCATTGTCATGGTAGCTAGAAGCAAATCATTATAATGTATTATATCAGGGAGAAATGGCTACATGTTTAAAAACCTACAAAAATCACAGGTCAAGAATAGATGCCACTGGCAATCCAGTGAAACAAGAAAGAGTTAGTATATCGGCCTGGTCCTTGAAGACATTTATTTAGAACAATTAAAAAAAAAAGTGGTAACATTTGTAGGTCATTGCTACTGTAAGTAAACATCTCAATAGAGATCTTCCTTATTATACATGTTTAATATTAAAGAGACAAACATGTAAAACAATGATAAATACTACTTCTTTGCCACTCGTTCTCATGCTCAAACCCAAATCAGACTGAGAATGCATAAAATGTTAGATTATTGTATCAAATTTAAACTAAGTAAACTGAATTTGGGGGCAATTTCGTTCCATTACTATTGCTTGTAATTTCTTTGCACAAAGCTCCCAAAAGTGCATAAAATATCAAGGCTTACTTTGAGATTGACCTGGAGGCCACAGAAATGAAATGAGCCACACTAGTACAATGGGAAGTTGTTGTTCCAATTTTGGGATTAAGATACTGGGGAATTTTTTTTTTAAAAAGAACTCACACCCTCATCTTTAAACAAGCATTTGACATTTACTGTTTGTTACACCTACAGCTTGATATTTCACTCAACTATTTCAATATAAATATGTTGGGTAGCATCTATAATGGGTAGCTAATCTGCCATCCCAATTTTCATGTTGCTGAAAACAGAGGCATAAATACAAGCATCAGCATGACCAGGACAATACAGGCAGGCTACAATTTCAGAAGATCAGATACAACAGAAAAGGATACTGACTGGTCGGCAAGTCAACTCCGATTAGCTGAGATATTACCATACAGAAAGTAATGGAAAACTGTAGGCTCCCCAAGTCTTTGGGCAATTTTAAAAAAGATGCAAGGTTTGAACACATTCTTTTTGTTTGCATAGAGCCATTCCCTCTGTATGAATCTGTATCAAATCCAGCAAGCAAAAACAGCCATGTTATAATGTGAAGGCGTTACATTTTGGTACGAGGATAGGACTTAGAGTTAATGGTGGGGTCCTGGGGGTGTTGTAGAACAGAGACCTAGGGGCTTCAGGTACATAGTTCATTGAAAGTTGCATCACAGGTAGACAGATCAGTAAAGACAACATTTGGCATACTTGCCTTCATTGCTCAGACTATTGAGTGTAGGAGTGAGGACATCATGTTGAGGTTGTACAGGATGCTGGTGAGCCACTTTTGGAATACTGTATACTGTTCTGGTCACCCTGTCATAGGAAGGATATTATTAAATTGGGGAGGGTACAGAAAAGATTTACAAGGATGTTACCAAGACTGGAGGGTTTAGCTCTAAGGAGCGGCTAGATAAGCTAGCACATTTTCCAGGAGCATAGGAGGTTGTAGGGTGACCTTATAGAGGTTTATAAAATCATGAAGGCATGGATACAGTGAATTGCAAAGGACTTTTCCCAAGGGTTAGGGACTTCAAAACCAAAGGGCATAATTTTAAGGTGAGAGGCGAAAGATTTAAAAGGGATACGTGGGGCAATATTTTCACACAAAAGGTGGTTCGTATGTTGAATGAACTGCCAGAGGAAGCGGTAGATGCAAGCACAATACCAACATTTGAGAGAGATTTGGACACGAATAGGAAAGATTTAGAAGGATATGGGCCAAATTCAGGCAAATGGGACTAGTTTGGGAAACTTGGTCGGCATGGACGAGTTGGATTGAAGGGCCTGTTTCCGTGCTGTATAACTCTATGAGCACAACTGTTTATCTGCAGCTACTAGACACTCAGAATTAAAACAAGGAACAAAAACAAAGTTGCTGGAGAAGCTGAGGAAGGGTCACCAGACCCGAAACGTTAACTTTGTTTTATCCTTCACAGATGCTGCCAGACCTGCTGAGCTTCTCCATCAACTTTGTTTTTGTTCCCGATTTACAGCATCCACAGTTCTTTCGGTTTTTATTTAGACACTCAGAATTGTTCAGCAAGTGCTACTCAATCACATCTAACAGTTGGTGCTTTGTTTTGGGTTTTGTAAGTGCAGGCTGGTCGAGTATGGTCTGTATTCTACCTACTACGAATAATTGAAAGAACATGCTGTTTGATTCGATCAGCCAGTCACTAGGATATATAACCAATTACCTGACATCATTCTGGCTGAAGTCGTACACGACATTGCTCAATAGTGTGGTAAATCCTTTTGAACTGATGTCAGCATCCTGTCAGTGAAAAGACAAGACTTGGGCAGTCACTGCATTGTAACAATAAAACCTAATTCTAACAGCAAGAAATAGCTTGCTCAAAATTTGTTCAAATGTTTTTTTTATTTCCACATTAACTTGAAGACGACTGGACAGTTGTTAGCTTGGAAGGAGTGATCCTTGGCCCATTTCCACATGCCATTTTTATGCTTGTAAGACAAATTAGAAAATCATCCACATTATTTGGTCAGAATAAAGGGAACTTTGTCCTGCATGCTTCTACCTAATGTCAGTACCCAATTCACATCCTAATGCACAAATTAGAAACTCTTTCTGGGAGGGACTTATTCTTCAACCACGTACTATTATTATTAATACAAGGCATGTTTCCTGATCCTGTTTCATCTCATTGTCGCCAGGATCAGATTCCTTACCTTAACCCTTTGCTGAAATTCCACTTCTACACATTTCAAATCCCAAATTACCATTGCATTTTTGGAATTCATCTGAACAGTGTTAACTTTCGCATCTGAATCAATTGTCATTCAGAAAGTAAGGAGGCATGGGATTCGGGGAAATTTGGCTGTCTGTATACAAAACTGGCTGTCCAATAGAAGACAGAGGGTGGTAGACGATGGAAAGTATTCAGCCTGGAGCTTGGTGACCAGTGGTGTTCCACAGGGATCTGTTCTGGGACCTCTGCTCTTTGTGATCTTTATAAATGACTTGGATGAGGAAGTGGAAGGGTAGGTTAGTAAGTTTACCGATGACACTAAGGTTGGACGAGTTGTGGAAAGCATGGAGGGCTGTTTTAGGTTGCAACGGGACATTGACAGGATGCAGAGCTGGGCAAAAAAGTGGCAGATGGAATTCAACCCAGAAAAGTGTGAAGTAATTCATTTTGGAAAGTCGAAGTTGAATGCAGAATACAGGGTTAATGGCAGGATTCTCGGCAGTGTGGAGGAACAGAGGGATCTTGGGGTCCATATCCATAGATCCCTCAAAGTTTCTACCCAAGTTGATAGGGTTGTAAAGAAGGCGTATGGTGTGTTGGCTTTCATTGGCAGAGGAAATGGAGTTTAAATGCCGCGAGGTTATGCTGCAGCTCTATAAAACCCTGGTTAGACCACACTTGGAATATTGTGTTCAGTTCTGGTCGCCTCATTTTTGGGAAGGTTGTGGAAGCTCTAGACAGGATGCAGAGGAGATTTACCAGGATGCTGCCTGGACTGGAGGGCAGGCCTTATGAGGAAAGGTTGAGGGAGCTAGGGCCTTTTTCATTGGAGCAAAGAAGGATGAGAGGTGACTTGATAGAGGTTGTCAAGATGCTGAGAGGCATAGATAGAGTGGATAGTTAGAGACTTTTTCCCAGGGCGGAAATGGCTATTATGAGGGGGCATAATTTTGAGGTGATTGGAGGAAGGTATAGGGGAGATGTCAGAGATAGGTTCTTCACACAGAGAGTGGTGGGCGTGTGGAATGTGCTGCCGGCATTGGTAGTGCAGTCAGATACTTTAGAGACTTTTAAGCGACTCTTGGATAGGCACATGGATGATAGTATAATGTAGGGTATGCAGGGTAGTTTGATCGGAGTAGGTCAGCACAACATCGTGGGCTGAAGGGCCTGTGCTGTGCTGTACTGTTCATATGTTCTATGAATGTTCAAATACACATCCCTTTGTGTTACCAGAAGCAACCACGTTTTGTAACTCCTGGCAAATTTATGAATGAAATTTTAAGGAAATACATTTTATGAGGTCTAAGGATATAATCTATCATTTAATCAAACCACAAGAGGAACAAATATAATCATTTTCTAATTTATTACTTGCAGGGATGAGGAGTCAGTATCCAGAAATTACAACCACAATATTGTCGATTCTGGGGCAGGTTATGTATGTATATGCTGTCCAGGTACATTATATATACACAAAGAAAAGGAAGACTCAATTTGATTGCTTTTGACTATGGTTTCAAATTCCACTGACATTCGAGTACTATGTACAGTACAGTAATGTCAGCATCTCCTGACAGCAATGTATCTCACAGAGTGGAAGAGTACAAAATTATTGTTAAATCAACCCAAGACAAGAGGGCTGCATTACTAGTACAATAGCCATAATGATGAATATGACAATTCACCAAAGCCTGCACTTCAGGATTATGCTATGTATAAACTGCTTTCATCCAAGAACAGAAATATAATCCATTTGTACTGCATATATTCACAAGTCTTAAACAAAAAAAAAAAAAATCCCTGTTTATAACAGAACTGGAAATTTATCTCGGACACATCAATAATGCATGTGCATCAGAAAAAAAATTACATTTTCAGTTCAAAAAAGTATCAATATAAAGGAAGCAAAAATGTTAAATATTATTATGTATTTTCCAAACATTAGCAACTTTTAAAAATCAATACTTCTATACTTAATAATTTACAGTGAAAACCTTAAATGTTTCAGCAGCACGTGAAAGTCAAGGTTAAAATGTTTGTGTATTCCAGTCCAGGTTAGGCATCTGAGTTGCATTGATGGCAGTCTTCCCATTTGTTTACAGAGATTGTTGAAGTAGAATGTGCTGATGAAGGAACAGAGGCAGATTCGCTGTACTGCATGTGTGCGCACACTGTGCGCTCCAGACATATACACAGGCGAATATGCAATCCAGTCAGAAAACTAATGTCCTGAGGTTTCTTGCAGCAAATTGGAGTGATTGTGATCTGTTGTACCATTCTTTATGTGAAAGAGTGCGAGGTCCTGAATGTACTGTACAAATTATTGAAACTCTAAGTACTCATCAAGTCCATGCAAGGCTTGCTGAGGATTAAGGAGATGTCATTCTGAAATGAAAACAGAAAAACAAATCAAATTAGGATGTTTCCATTGCTTAAAATTAGAGAATATGCAACACAGCCAGCTTATAATATAAACTAAAGCAAAACACTGCATGTAATGGAAATCTGAAATAACAACATAAAATGCTGAAATACTCTAACAGCTCAGTCAACGTCGGTGGAGAGTGGATCAGAGTAAACATTTCAGGTCAATAGCCTATCGCCCGATGCTGACTGATGTGCTGAGTATTTCCATACTTTCTGTTTTCATATCTTATACATGAACAAAGTTCTGCATGCCAATTGCTTAAATGAAGCAAGCAGAAATAGAACCTTAGAAAAGATACAGCACAGAAAGGGGGCATTTGGCCCATCTTCTCCATGCTGACCCAATGCACCTAGATGCCCTTTTAATCCCATCTTCCTGGAAATGACCCATAGCCCTGCAGCTTACAGCATCTAAAGGTGCAGATCCAGGTTATTTTAAAAAGGATTTAGGGTCTCTGCCTCCACCAGCTCGGGCAGTGAATTCCATACACGCACTACCTTCTGTGAAAAAACGTTTTTTCCACACATCCCCTCTAATCCTTCTGCCACTTAGCTTGAATCTATGATCCCTGGTTTTTGAACTCTCTGCCAAGGGAAATAGGTTCCTCCTGTCCGCTCTATTTCTACCCCTCACAATTTTGTATACCTCAATCATGTCACCCCTTAGCCTTTTCTGTTCCAAGGAAAACAACCCCAACCTCTCCAATATCTCCTCGTAGCTACAACTGTCCAGCTCTAGAAACATTCTAGTCAAAAACAGAAGTTGCTGGCAAAGCTCAGCAGGTCTGGCAGCATCTGTGAAAAAAAATCAGAGTTAATGTTTCAGGTCCAGTGACCGTTCCTCAACATTCTGATCAATCTTCTCTGCACTCTCTCCAGAGCAATTACATCCTTCCTGTAAAGCCCCAGTGATGGCCTCACCAGTGTCTTAAGACCATGAGACATAAGACATAGCTGCAGAAATTAGGCCATTCGGCCCATCGAGTCTGCTCTACCATTCAATCATGGCTGATAAGTTCCTCAACCCCATTCTCTTGCTTTCTCCTGTAACCCTTGATGATCAAGAACCTATCTATCTCAGTCTTAAATGTACTCAATCACCTGGCCTCCACAGCCTTCTGTGGCAGTGAATTCCATAGACTCACCACTCTCTGGCTGAAGAAGTTTCTCCTTATCTCCGTTCTAAAAGGTCTTCCCTTTGCTCTAAGGCTGTGCCCTCGGGTCCTAGTCTCTTCTACCAATGGAAGCATCTTCCCAACATCCACTCTGTCCAGGCCATTCAGTATTTTTATGTCCTATACAGTTTCATGTTCATATCCCTACTTTTACATTTGATCCTTCTGCCAATGAAAGAGAGCATTCCATATGCCTTCTTTACAACCTTATCTACCTGTACAGCGACCTTTAGGGATCTGTGCACTTGCACACCAAGGTCTCTCACTTCATCTACCCCTCTCAGTATATTCCCATTTACTGTGTATTCACTTTTACTGTTTGACCTCCTTAAATGTATTCCCTCACTACACTTATCAAATATCCTTATCACTTCTTTGAATAATCCAATCAAATTTGTAAGGCATAACCTTAACAAAACCATGCTATCTCTGACTAGACCATGCCTTTCTAAGTGACAGCTTATCTGATCACTCAGGATTGATTCTAACAATTTGCCCACTACAGATTAACTGGCCTATAATTGTTTGGCATTCCTTTGTACCTTTTTTAAACAATGGAACAACATTTGCATTTCTCAAGCACCTCACCTGTGTCTAGAGAAGATTGGAAAAGAATCCTCAGAGAATCTGCTATTTCCTCCCTGTCTTCCTCCAAGATCCTAGGGAACAATCCATCTGGCACTGGTAACTTATCCATTTTCAAAAATTCCAGCTCCTTTAACACTTCCTCTCTTAACAGTTATTTTGTCCAATATTTCACACTGCTCCTCGTAGATTACTATATCCAAATCATCCCTTTCCTTTGTGACTATAGAGACAAAGAATTCACTAAAAATTCTTGCCATAGCCTCTGCATCTTCACACAAGTACCCTTCTTCATTTCCGATAGATCCCACTTTTTCCTTGAAAATGTTTTTGCTCCTTATATACTGATTAAACATCTTTAGGGTTTCCTTTGTCTTGCTTGCTAATGTTTTTTCATGCCCTCTCTTTGATTTTCTTATTCTTTTTTAACTTGATCCCTGCACTTTCTATACTCCTCTAGGCTGTCTTCAGTGTTAAGTTTTGTTGTGAATATCATAAGTTTTCTTTCTGTTTATGTGTAATCTTCTCCTGTATTTTTCCTCGAACAACCATGGGAGTCTAGATTTGGCAATACTATTCTTATTTTTGATGGGACATGTCTGTTTCGTGCCTGAAGGATCTCACTTTTTAGTGCCTCCCACTGGTTTATCCGTTGGCAGTCTTGTCTAGTCCACCTCAGCCGAATCACTTGCAAACTATACAGGCAGCTCGTACCATACAAAGTACATCATAAGGTCAGAAGTGGGGATGTTCGCCGATGATTGTGCAATGTTCAGCACCATTCGTGACTCCTCAGATACTGAAGCAGTCCATGTTCACATGCAACAAGATCTGGACAACATCCAGGCTTGGGCTGACAAGTGGCAAGTGACATTCGTGCCACACAAATGCCAGGCTATGACCATCACCAATAAGAGACAATCTAACCACTATCCCTTGACATTCAATGGTATCACCATCACTGAATCCCCCACTATCAACATCCTGGGGGTTACCATTAACCAGAAACTCAACTGGACTCACCACATTAACACAGGGGCTACAAGAGCAGGCCAGAAGCTGGGAATACTGTGGCGAATAATTCATCTCCTGACTCCTCAAAGTCTGTCCACCATCTACAAGGCACAAGTCAGGAGTGTGAAGGAATACTCTCCACTTGCCTGGATGAGTGCAGCCCCAACAACACTCAACAAGCTTGACACCATCCAGGACAGAGCAGCCACTTGATTGGCACCACATCCACAAGCATCCACTCCCTCCATCACCGACGCTCAGTAGCAGCAGTGTGTACTATCTACAAGATGCACTGCAGAAATTCACCAAAGATCCTCAGGCAGCACCTTCCAAACCCACAACCACTTCCATCTAGAAGTACAAGGGCAGCAGATATATGGGAACACCACCACCTCCAAGACACTCACCATCCTAACTTGGAAATATATTGCCGTTCCTTCACTGTCGCTGGGTCAAAATCCTGGATTTCCCTTCCTAAGGGCATTGTGGGTCAACCCACAGCAGGAGGAATGCAGTAGTTCAAGAAGGCAGCTCACAACCACCTTCTCGAGGGCAACTAGGGATGGGCAAGAAATGCTGGGCCCAGCCAGCGATGCCCACATCCCACAAAATGAATAGAAAAAAAACCATCAGGGTAGCAGAACAGAGTGGAGAATGTAATGTTACAGCTGCAGAGAAGGTGCAGAGCGAGACAGATCAGAATTAACATTTGAGAGGTCCATTCAAAAGCCTGATAACAGCAGAGAAGAAGCTGTTTTTGAATCTGTCTGTACATGTATTTAAACTTTTAAATCTTCCGCCCGATGGAAAAGAGTGGAAGAGAGCAAAGTCGGGGTTGGAGGGGTCTTTGATTATGTTGGTCGCTTTCCTGAGACAGCAGAAAGTATAGATGGAGTCATTGAAAGGAAGGCTGGCTTGCATGATCGACTGGGCTGTGTTCACGACTATCTGTAGTCTCTTGAGGTCTATGAAAATCACTTCTCATTTTTGCAAAATTTTCATTCCGCCAATTTAAAATTTTTACTCCTGATTTATCCCTGCCCTTTTTCGTAATAATACTAAATCTAACCGAATTATAACTAACTCTGATATGGCTGCCATTGTCACTTCACCCACTTGCCCATCTTCATTTCTCAAAACTAAATCCAGAATTATGTCTCCTCATGTTGGGCTTGTCACGTATTGTTTAACAAATTTTCCTCGTACATGAATTTTACACCCTTAATGCTTGTTATATTGTTTGAAATCCAGTTGAAATTGGGTTAGTTAAAGTCTCCTACTATTATTGTCCTCTTATTCCTACAGGCAGAAATTTATCCACATATGTCCCCTTCTGTCTTCTATGACACACTCAGTATCACTGTTGCTCCACAGTGAGTCCACCCACAGCTCCAGCTCTGATAAGCAATTAGCCAGTAGCTGGAGCTGGACACACTTCTTGCACATGTAGTCGTCGGGGACACTGGAAGCTTCCCTTATTTCCTACATCATGCAAGAGGAGCACACCATTGGTCTGACATCTCCTGTCATGACTCCTCTCTAGATTAAGCTAGTTACTCCCTTTAGGAGAATTACTTAAATAAGGGACTTTACTTCATTTCAAACACTTCTATTATAATCGAAAGTCTCTATGTAAGTAGTCAAACAAACATTGTAGATCACAGCAAACAAGTTGACAAACATATAAAGATGACTGAATTTTCTTGGCACCAAGATTTCATGCTTTTCTATATACTCAACGTATAAATCAAGTCATCGATCCTTTCTGCGGCAATGTGCTGTACTTGCAAGATGTACACTCTAAGTCAGTGCATAGGATTAAACAGGCGATACGGCTGTGTTGTTAAGAAAATGTGCGTCATTTTAAGACACATCCACGTGCAGCAGACTGTGTATGGGTTTGCAAATGATGTGGCCACCTGAAAAACGAATGAACAGAGAAGCTACCTTCAGGCTTGAAATTGTAACATTTGCCAACTTATCATAGAGTCATACAGCATGGAAACAGACCCTTTGGTCCAACCAATCCATGCTGAACGTAGTCCCAAACTAAACTAGTCCCACCTATCTGCTCCTGGCCCACATCCCTCCAAACCTTACTTATTCATGTGCTTATCCAAATGCCTTTTAAAAGCTGCAACTGTACCTGCACCCACTACTTCCTCTGGAAGTTCATTCCACACACAAACCATCCTCTGTGTAAAAAACTGGCTGTCTCTTTTAAAACCTCTCTCCTCTCACCTTAAAAATGTGTCCCCTAGCCTTGAAATCCCCCATCTTAGGGAAAAGACAATTACCATCAACTCTATCTATACCTCTCATTATTTTATAAACTTCTATCAGGTCAGCTCTCAACTCCTGTGCTCCAGTGAAAAAAGTCCCAGCCTTTCTTTATAACTCAAACCTTCCATACCGGCAACATCCTGGTAAATCTCTTCTGAACCTCCTCCAGCTTGATAATATTCTTCCTATAACTGGGTGACCAGAACTGAACACAGTATTCCAGAAGAGGCCTCACCAATGTTCTATCCAACCTCAACATATGCAGTGAGGGAACTGATGTGAGACTGGACGTAAGAATCTTCCATGAAGAAAACTCCAACGGCCACCACTAACAGATAGTGGCCCGATTTTCAAAGCCATGTGTCAGAACCACTACAGCAGCATGAGAAATCCCATCTGTATATAAATAGTTAAGTAGGCCAAATTAATCCAAGTGCAGTTAAAATTTCACACCAACAGCCATCTCGCGCAGCTGCTTAATGAAATGAAAATGTTTAGTGTTGGGGCAGGAAACCAAGATTTGTCAGAGGGTATCAAAAGACCTAGATCCCAAAATGACCAGCTTCCAGAAATTCATCATTAAACACGAGTACCTATCAGTTCACATTGGAAACATGGATAAAACACCCATCAATTTGCCTGGCAGTCAAAATGTGGAATGGATAGGTTCAAAAGCAGTTGTGGTAAAAACAATTGTGGTATTAGATAGGGTGGACAGTGGGAGCCTTTTTCCTCGGATGGTGATGGCTAGCACGAGGGGACATAGCTTTAAATTGAGGAGTGATAGATATAGGACAGATGTCAGAGGTAGGTTCTTTACTCAGAGAGTAGTAAGGGCGTGGAATGCCCTGCCTGCAAAAGTAGTAGACTCGCCAACTTTAAGGGCATTTAAATGGTCATTGGATAAACATATGGACGATAACGGAATAGTTTAGGTTAGATGGGCTTCAGGTTGGTTTCACAGGTCGGCGCAACATCGAGGGCCGAAGGGCCTGTACTGCGCTGTAATGCTCTATGTTCTATGTATTCACAGTGGTAATGGCCTGCATTCGTGATGGAATCAAGTTAAAGCCCATGGTAATTTTCAAATGTAAAATGACAAACATCAAGTTCCCTGCAAGGGCTTTTGTGATACCCATAACAACTGCTGGATGGGTGAAAATGAAGTAAAGTTACGAATTGATAATGATTGGAATAAATGCCCAAGTTAACGGCTTTTTAGTGCGCAAATGGTTACACCAAGAGGTGCTCGCGAGGCAATAATACCCATAAGGAAATTATACAAGGATGTCTAATGTCTATAGTTCAACATATGCCTCAACAAACCAAACCATCGCAGGTCACTTTCACTTCAAATGAAACAGATGAATATTGATAGAGGAAAAAATGTTTTACAAAGAGTAAAAATATGCGTGCTGTCCTTCTTGATATTTTGTGTGATTTTATTATTAAATTGTAAGATATTACTAATGCACCAGCTGTCATGGGATCGCTCAAAGAAAAATGCAGAATATTCATTCAACGCAAGGAGAGGAAGGTGATTTGCTGTGAATGGGAGATTCTGAAACCGGAAGCACCACATCTGATCTAGATTGGGAACGATGATAATAGTATCAGAGCTGCTGAGAGTCAATTGAATTTCATTCACTCTTTGCTTCAACCACTGAAGAGGATGAATTTGACAGTTTTAAAATGCATCAACTGTGGTGAAAGGTACCTTAGTACTAATTTTTCACTCAATAAACCATGCCACATTCATTTAATAAGAATTACTAGTATTATTCCCTTCACGTTTCAAAATGGCCCACAGTTTTTTCTCTGTATACATTTTTGTCCCATTTTTGAAAGAATTTTGGAAGGTTCAAATGCAGCGCTCCCTCTATTTTTCAGCTGCGCGAACCTTTGAGGTCCACATGTGACAGTGACTTCCAGAAGTGGAAATCAATGTTGCGACAGGCTTCAGCACACTAATTGCCAAGCGGGGAATGCTGGAGTAGCTGCACGCGCGTACGCAGCTTCCAGGGAATACTGTCCAAAAGGTGATATAAACGCCACAATCTGCAACATGTGAAATGATGGGTTGTAAAGTGGATCTAACAAGTGCTGACTCCAAACAGTGTCAACTGTAGAAAGTCATCAACAAGTGAAGGAATTTAACTCAGGAGATACTTCCATTGGATCCCATGAGCCTAGAGAAAACAAATGAAGCTCTTGACAGGTGTAGAAAGTGTAGGCATTCTTTATTTCATTGCTCCAGTACTTTGAATAATATACTTGGATCTGGACCAAATGTGTTTATTCACAAGAAGGTGATGCAAACTCAGAGACAGGATCAGACCACAGGTACATCATATTTTATTAAGCCACTGCAATGGATGGAGCCTGCACTACTTGGTGTTTTGGATAGATACTTATTTTGCCCAAAGTGCAGACCTAAGTTGGGATCTTTCAACTGGTACAGTAATCAGTGTTCCTGTGGGTAGTTCCTGCCTTCCAGATTCACAAGAACCACATTGATGAAGTGAAGCATTTGAGTTTCTCCAGTGTGAAAAATATTTGTGGTTGAATAATACTGTCATGGGAGTGTTGTCAAAAGTGAAAAAGCTGGCCCATCTTACTAACTACTAAAGCAGGCTAAACTTTCACCATCACTCCTTCTTAATCTAAAATATATTATCTGGTACATGAAGGATAGATGGTGGTATTTACTTGGGACAGATTTATACATTTTATGCATTTGCTGTTTCAAAAATTGTCAAGGTGTGTACATTGTACTGCGAAATGGTTTATCAAATAAATCAAAATGATTTAAAAAACCTGCAACATGTGAGTATGTACGCAGAATCCAAGGTTTTATTTTAAAGGAAATTGTAGCACCACAGTTTGCAACTGTTATACTGTAGCCAGCACAAGTACATCATTTCTCATTCTAATCTGAAAAGAGAACTTGGGTCTTAATTTGTCTGAGAATAAACTCCCTCAGGTGTCTTTCATTCTGCCACGGCAGGTTTAGAAAAACATGCAAAACTGGAGCTCACATCAAAATTATAATAGAAGAGGCCAAGAACAAATTTAACCTCTTGTTTTCATCACATGTTGGTGCACAAGAAATGGTGTTTGGCCCAAATAATCATCAACTTATTTTTCACATCTAATTGCAGTTAACTCACGTCTGGACGCATTAACTGTCCAAGCACTCTTAACTCCTAAATAAGCTAAGTGATACTGTGTATTAATTTGCAAATTTGATCCAAACAAAAAAAGCCTTGTTCTTTGCAGACCAAAAGAATGCGTATACACTCATTTCAATTTAAAATACGAGACAGCATTCTCTCGTTCATTCCTCGACCAGAGTAAACCTGTCTGATTTAAAATCAAAAGGTGGTTCAGCAATTAACTATTAGTTATCATCCTAGCAGGACATTCTCTAAGGCAACCAGCCTACAAATCAGAGTCCACCAATCAACACACTCTCCTCATATAGTCAAAACGAGGAACATTTACATGGGTATTCTCATGAATGTCCAGATAATTACAGCACAAAAAGCTTCAAGAATATGTTTCTGAAAGGAAAGTGAAAACCTCAGCGATGGTTTAGTTGGGAACATTTTCATTTAAGAGTCAGAACGTGACGGGTTCATGTCCCTCTCCAGGATATGAGCACAATATAAAAGGAGACACTCCACGGGAGACCTGCACTGTCAAAATGCAGTCTTTCCAACTGAAACAAAAACAGAAACTGCTGGAAAAACTCAGCAAGTCTGGCAGCATGTGTCGGCAGAAAGCAGAGTTAACATTATCAATCCAGTGACACTTCTTCAGACAAGGTTGGAGGATGGCAGGGGAGAGGGGAGTTAGAGCCCACAGAGAGAGAATGAAGGAGGGGGGGGGGAGAAGCGAGAAGGAAGTGGGGGGGGGGCGGAGGAGAGAAGGAAAGGGGGGGGGGAAGGGGGGAAAGAGAGAAGGAAGGGGGAGAGATATAATCAAACGGGTAGGCAGACAAGGGATTAACCATAGTAAGCGAGGTCAGAAGAGATGCTGAACAACTGATGCTGAGTGCCGAGTGGAAGAGAATAAGTAGGCTGTGATGAAAGCAACCCACCAAAACGAGGTTGTAGACTTGCTCGCTGAGCCGATGTGTTTGATTGCAGATGTTTCATCACCTTACTAGGTAACATCGTGAGCGAGCCTCCAGTGAAGCGTTGGTGTTCCGTCCCACTTGTTATTTATATGCCTCAGGTTTCTGGGGTGGTTGGTATTACTTCTGAGATAACAAGGTGTAGAGCTGGACGAACACAGCAGGCCAAGCAGCAGAGGAGCAGGAAGGCTGACGTTTCGGGTCTAGACCTCTCAGGCCCCTTTTAAATCTTTCCCGTCCCACCGTGAACCTGTCCCCTCTAGTTTTGGACTCCCCTACCCTGAGAAAATGACCTTGTCTATTCAGCCGAAATGTCAGCCTTCCTGTTTGGCCTGCTGTGTTCATCCGGCTCTACACCTTGTTATCTCAGATTCTCCAGCATCTGCAGTTCCTACTACCTCTGGTATTACTTCTGGTTCTGTTTTTCAGTGGTTTGTATATCGGGTCCAGTTCAATATGTTTGTTGATGGAGTTCCGGTTGGAATGCCAGGCCTCCAGGAATTCCCTGGCATGTCTCTGTTTGGCTTGTGCTATTATAGAGGTGTTGTCCCAGTCAAATTTGTCTCCTTCTTGGTCTGTGTGTATTGAGACCAGCTAGAACTGGTCGTGACTCTTGGTGGCAATGGTGACCATGCAAGGACTGTGCAAAACATTACATAGGCCAAACCGGAAGAAAACCGACGATACGGATCCATGAACACCAACTAGCCACACTCCTTTGCCTGGACAAGCTTGTCCTCCCTTTGAACAACGTTTCCTTTAACTCCTTTTACTTTATCCAGATCAAAGGTGTGGCCATGGGTACCCATGTGGACCCCAGTTATGCCTGTCTCTTTTGAGGGGTACTTTCCTTTACCAGTCATACTTGGGCCCTCTCACACAACTCTCTTGGTGGCTGAGATAGTAGGAACTGCA
>NC_063344.1:1890823-1917247 GCF_021869965.1 Rhincodon typus
CGTCAGCCTTCCTGCTCGGCCTGCTGTGTTCATCCACCTCTACACCTTGTTATCTCAGATTCTCCAGCATCTGCAGTTCCTACTATCTCTGGGAGTGGATGGGGACAGTTCAGGTCTTTTTTATATGAAGAAACAGAGAACTCTGAGACCTTCGTGATGGGGGACGGATGTGTAAAGGAACTGCACGCCCATGGTGAAGAGGCGGCAGTGGAGCCCATGCACTGGAAATTCTGAAACCAACATAAATGGTCAAAACAATCACAGAGGTAAGTTGGGAGGCACAGGACAACTGAATCAGAGTTATACAGCACGGAAACAGACCCTATGATCCAACTTGTCCATGCCAACCAGATATCCTAAATTAATCTAGTCCTATTTGCCAGCATTTGGCCCATATCCCTCCAAACCCTTCCTATTCATATACCATTCCAAATGCCTTTTAAATGTTGTAATTATACCAGCATCCACCACTTCCTCTGGCAGCTCATTCCATACACGCACCACCTCTGTGTCAAGAAGTTGCCTCTCAGGCACCTTTTAAATCTTTCCCTTCCCACCATGAACCTGTCCCCTCTAGTTTTGGACTCCCCTACCCTGAGAAAATGACCTTGTCTATTTACTCTATCCATGTCCCTCATGACTTTATAAACGTCTAGAAGGTCACCTCTGTCTCCGACACGCCAGGGAAAGTAGCCCCAGCCAATTCAGCTTCCTCCCAAACCTTAAAACCTCCAACTCTGGCAACATCCGTGTAAATCATTTCTGAACTCTTTCAAGTTTAACGAAATCCCTCCAAAGCAGGGGGACCAGAAATGAATGCAGCATTCTAAAAGTGGCCTCACCAACGTCCTGTACAACTGCAACATGACACCCCAACTCCTATAGTCAATGCACCATCCAATGAAGGCAAGCTTTCCAAATGCCTTCTTCACCACCCGAATGCACTTACAAGAAACAATATACCTGCACCCCTAGGTCTTTTTGTTGAGCAACATTCCCCAGGGCCTTACCATTCTTTGTACAAGTCCTGCCTTGATTTGCCTTACCAAAATGCAACATCTCATAAATTAAACTCTATCTTCCACTCCTCTGGCCATTAGCCAATCTTATCAAGGTCCCATTGTACTCTGAGATAACCTTTTTCACTGTCCACTACACCTCCAGTTTTGGTGTCATCTACAAACTTACTAACCATACCTCATGTATTCACATCCAAATCATTTATATAAATGACAAAAAGCAGTGGATGCAGCACTGATCCTTGCAGCACACTGCTGGTCACAGGCCTCCTCCTCTGAAAAACCACCCTCTGTCTCCTACCTTCAAGCCAATTTTGTATTCAATTGGCTAGCTCCCCCAAATTCCACATGATTTAACCTTGCCGACCAGTCTATCATGCAGAACCTTGTCGAATGCCTCACTGAAGTCCATATTGACAATGTCTACTGCTATGCCTTCATCAATCTTCTGTCACCTCTTCAAAATAAAGAGGGAAAAAGTACAGTTGAGGCAAGAAGAAAAATGTTCTGCGGGACAGAAACAAGCCTGTTTTGTGGATTGTGGGGAGAAAGTGGAAGCAGGCTGGATGGGGTGGAGGAATAATGAGCTGGAAGGCTGTGAGGAGGAAGATCACTAGATGAGATGAGGTTGGTGACAGTTGTGGACACAATGGCCTGATGTTTTATGGTGGGGTTATGGTCCAGGGGGAGATAGGAGGAGGTATCCAAGAACTGGCACTCAGCAATGTAGAGGTGAGAAGTGCAGGCTACAGCAGCATCATCCTTGTTGGCAGGCTTGGTGACAAGGTCAGCATTGGATCTCAGGATACAGAGTGCAGTCAGTTCAGAGGGAGATAGGTTTGAATGGGTGGGGGGGAATTAATGTGACTGATATCACGTCAACAGCTCTCAATGAAATTAAAGCAGTGTTTTGATAAGCAGGGGAGTTATCCCCAGTGTCTTAGCCAATATTTATGAATTAGCATTATAAAAACATTCTCAGGCTATTATAATACTACTGTTTGTTGAAGCTTATGTGCACTATGGATACTGTCTCCTCCACATTAAACAGTGACTATACATTAAAACTTCTTAATTAACTGCAAGGCTTTTGAGACTGTTGGTGGTTATGAAAGGCAGTAGGTATACAAATCTGTTCAATCTGACCACAACTTCAAGACATGCTCCACAGCTGTTGTTCCTGTGCCTAACAGAATGAAACTGGCCAAAATAATGAGATTTCTCTTTGTGTTACACCTCACTGGAGTTGTGTGCTGGAAATCAAACCCCACTATACCTCAAAGAATCACAGAAGTTAGAGATGGAATAAAAGTATGCAAAATGTCCCAAATTTCCTGTCTTTTAGACCCAGGGTGGAAAGAAATACCAGGAAGACAGCTGAATGGTATCTATCCATACAGTCCACCGAGATGATCTCTTTGGTTCGTCAGGATCTACTGCCACTCGGTTTTCCCTCTTCAAATTCTCTCACTTGCTTGCAGGAAGCTCTGCTTCATACTTACAAAGCACCCGACTATCAGTTAAGAGTCACAACTTATGACATATGATAAAGAGAAATAAAAGAGACTTTCCTCAGTCTTCAGGTGTTTTTTTTTAAACAACTGCAGACAGTAGAATAGCTCCTTCCTTTCTGGAGGTCTGATCGCTTCTGCCTAATCAATCACACCCAAAAGCAATTCAGCCACCTGGGAGCAAACACCTTGTTCTTGGCTGGCAGAAGGACTTTATCACAGACAATTGGTCACCATTCCCCAGACCAGTCAGCTACTCGTTGCCAGCTGAACCTCCATTCATACATACCGCTTGGGTCTAGCTCGTCCACAACCAGACTTTCCTCACTGCTCGAACAAACAGAGTTGTAAACTGCATTTACAATAACTGTCAGGTTGCTTGCTTTTAAAAAGCTACTACAGGGTTACTAAGTTATTCTAAAACTATTTCACAAAGGAAATGCAAAGGCTTCAGGATATTAGAAACATTGAGGCTGGAGGGAGCCATGAATATTTCTGATGAAGGGTCTAGGCCCGAAACGTCAGCCTCTCTGCTCCTATGATGCTGCTTGGCCTGCTGTGTTCATCCAGCCCTGCACCTTGTTGTCATGAATATTCCTGCCCCATTTTCGTTTCTGTTTTTCTATTTCATACACAATTGCTATTGGGCTAGTTTTATCAGCAGGCGATGAAACTCAAAGTGCAGAGCAGCTCTCAAAGGTTGCTCTATAATACAAATGAGCCTGTAGAATGAAACAGTTTAACCAGGGTCAACAGTTTTTTAGCAACAAAATCAGGTTGTGTCATTTCAATAATGTACCTAATTACATGTAATTATAGTACTCAGGAAGGAAAGCAAATTAAATGGCAGTCAGATGCAATTTCTCAGGACGAGCCAAGGCAGCGTATTTACTCAAGTCTGCACTTCCAATGGCACCTGACAACCATTACGTTTCACTGTAGCAACTATATTTTCAATATACAAACTGTCAAATGCATTAGAAATAATGAGGGGAAAATAGACATGGACATCTCCATCAGACCAAACAACATATATGCTGTCTCTTGCTAATATTGAACAAATGGTCTTTTTCTCCCCAGCTACAGCAACTTTACAATAGCTTCAAAATAGTTAAGGACACATAGGAACAATTGGACGATTGAAGTGGTCTATACAAATAAACTGAAGCAAAAAACTGGAAAGAGAACATCTAGTGAGTCATAATGCTATTTGAATCGATGAGGACAGAGAGTACTGTTTTGACACTAGAAATTGAAAGATAAGCAGGAATTAATCATGTGAATAAATCAACAAAATTGTGTGAGGAGCTACCCTGATTATTATGTATCCTTTATAAGCTCTTCCTCAAAACACCAAGGACAACAAGGACTGTATTTTAAAGCTCGGTTTATATAAACGTCGGTACAATTCCTCTCAATTCTCTGAGGCTGTCCCTCGGGATCGAGAATGACTTGCTTCCATTCTGATGTTGTGGGCCCTGAGGTGACTGAATAGTCCAATATGTATCCACAAACCCTGCCACATGTGGGCCAGGCCATATTTGCTGAAGCAGTGCGTAGGATGCTCAGGATTTCGCACAGTCCTTCTGATTTGTGCATATATTTGTCTAAATTATCATAGGAAAACTATATAGATCAAATGAACGGAGACTTTTAACACAAAATTATAGCCGTGCTATAGATCGACAGTTTATGCAGCAATGTCCAAATAATATCATATCAACATGGTTATTAAAATTTTTTTTATTTTTAGGCACAATGAGAAGCAAAGTACTGGACGGACTAATTTCCTCGAAGGTAGATAAATCACTAGGGCAGGATAAATTGTAGGCTGCTCCAGGAAGACAGAAGAAACAGAAATGCTTTGAGGTTCATTTTCAAATCCTCACTAGATATAGGTGAGGTACTAGAGTCAGAGTCACAAATGTACAGCACGGAAACAGACCCTTTGGTCAAACTTGTCCATGCCAACCAGATATCCTAGATAAATCTAGTCCCATTTGTCAGTATTTGGCCCAAATCCCTCTAAGCCCTTCCTATTCATATACCCATCTGGATGCCTTTTAAATGTTGTAATTGTACCAGCCTCCACCATTTCCTTTGGCAGCTCATTCCATACACACACCACACTCTGCATGAAAAAGTTGCCCCTTAGGGCCCTTTTAAATCTTTCCCCTCTCACCTTAAAGCTATGCCCTCTAGTTTTGGACTCCCCCACCCCAGGGAAAAGACCTTGGCTATTCACCCTATTCATGCCCCTCATTATTTTATAAACTTCTATAAAGGTCACCCCTCAGCCTTTGATGCTCCAGGGAAAATAGTCCCAGCCTATTCAGCCTCTCTCTATAGCTTTAACCCTCCAACCCTGGCAACATCCTTGTAAATCTTTTCTGAACCCTTTCAAGTTTCACAACATCCTTCCTATTGCAGGGAGGCCAGAATTACACGCAGTATTCCAAAAGTGGCCTAGCCAATGTCCCATACAGCCACAATATGACCTACCAACTCCTATACTCAATGTACTGACCGATAAAGGCAAACACACCAAACGCCTTCTTCACTATCCTATCTACCGGCAACTGCATTTTCAAGGAACTGGGAACTTGCACTCGAAGGTCTCTTTGTTCAGCAACACTCCCCAGGACCTTACCATTAAGTGTATAAGTCCTGCCCTGATTTCCTTTTCCAAAATGCAGCATCTCACATTTATCTAAATTAAACTCCATCCGCCAATCCTCAGCCCATCTGATCAAGATCCTGTTGTACTCTGAGGTAGCCTTCTTTGCTGTCCACTACACCTCCAAGTTTAGAGGATGAAAAGTCTGTAAATGTTGTATGCTTACTAAAAAAAATGTGAAAGATAAGCCAAATAATTACAGGCTTTCAAAATACTTGCTGAAAAACACATAAATTTAAAAATATATACTTACAAATTATTCTATGATGTCTAATTATGGTTGCTAACCATCCAGAATGCTGGAAATTTACTGGAATTGGCATCAGTCACCCAGCAGTCAAAAAAGGCACTTCAGGAGATTTTGTACACAATATCTTAAGCATATCAGTCACATAAGTTGTACTTCTGAGCTACAGCTGGACCAACCAGTTATCAGGAGCAACCGCTACAAAGATGAAGGGACAACATCACCCATTACTTTCTGGGTGAGACAAAGGTTTGTGGCAAAGTTCTAATGGAGCTGGTACTGAGATTCTTTCTTTTCCAGGTGTACATTAATGGTATAGAGATTGGTGTGCAAGGGACAATTTTAAAGCTTGTAGAAGATTCAAAACTTGGAAGCGTTGTAATCTAAACAAAAGACAAAGAACTATGGATGCTGGAAATCTGAAACAACAACAGGAATTGCTGGAGAAACTCAGCATATCTGACAGCATCTATGAAGGGAAAGCAGAGACAATGTTTCAGGTCCAGTGACCCGTTATGAGACTCCTCTTTTTTGGTGTTCGAAGCTGTCTTTAAAGAACTTAAGAGTTACAAAGGCTAAGAGGGGCCATGAAATGTCTTTGGCAAACAGAATTAAAGGAAATCCCATGGTGTATATACACAGAGCAAGAGGGTAGCTAGGGAAAGGGTAGGTTCACTCAAGGGGACAAAGGAGGGAATTCATACATAGACTGAAAGAAGTTGGTGTGGTCCTTAATGAATACTTTGCATCAGTCTTCACAAAGAAAAAGGACATGGTGGAGGGTGTGAAGTCTAGAGAAGGGTATGCTGACATTCTGGGGTGTATCAATCTCAAGAAGGTTGTCATGTTGGGGGTTTTGACAATCATTAAGGTAGACAAGTCCCAAACGGCCTGATGCAATCTATCCCAGAATGCTTAAGGTTGAGAGGTAGGAAATTGCAGGGCCTTGTACAAAATCTTTGTACCCTCTTCAGTCACAGGAGAGGTTCCAAAGGACTGGAGAAATAGCCAATATTGTTCCTTGGTTTCAGAAGGGCAACAGGGATAATCTGGGAAATTACAGACTGGTGAGCCTTGCGTCAGCAGTATGGAAATTATTGGAGAAGGTTCTTAGGGACAGGATTTACACTCACTTGGAAAAATATGGACTTATTAGTAATAGGCAGCATGGCTTTGTGTGGGGACGATCGTGTCTCTCAAAAATGATTTACGTTTTTTGAGGAAGTGACAAAGATGATCGATGAGGGCAGGCCAGTGGATGATGTCTATATGGACCTGAGCGAGGCCTTTGACAAGGTCCCTCATGGCAGGCTGGTATAAAAGGTGAAGTCACTTGGGATCTGCGGTGAACTAGTAGGATGGATACAGAACTAGTGTGGTCAAAGAAGGCAGACAGTAGCAGTGGAAGGGTGTTTTTCTGACTGGAAATCTGTAACCAGTAGTGTTCGAAAGGGATCAGTGCTGGGACTCCTGTTTGTTGCAATGTATACCAAACTACCAAACAGACTCCCGCTGCCCACAGTGAGGCCTAAAACAACATTATGGGATACAGAACAAAGCAGAGCAAGACAGTGGACAAAGGCACATCCCTCCCTGATTCGCTCAAGGCTTTCTATGCTGGGTTTGTGCAGAATGCCAGTGGTGTGGTCATGCCTGCCCCGACAACCCCATGGCCCATATCAACTCCAGTCTCCCAGCCTGCCTTGATCCCCTACAATTTGCCTACTGACCTAACAGGTCCACAGAGGATGCTATATCCCTAGCTCTGCACTCATCCCTGGAACATGTGGACAACAAAGACACCTACATCAGACTCCTGCTCATTGACTACAGCTCAACCTTCAACACCATTATCCCCTCTTGACTGATCTCAAAACTCCATGACCTTGGTCTCGGCTCCACCCTCTGCAAATGGAGCTCAACTTTCTGACCCACTTATCATAATCAGTCAAGATAGGTAACTAACACTCAACACTGGAGCCCCCCAAGGATATATCCTCAGCTCCCTACACACCCACAACTCTGTGCTGCCAAACTCTGAACGAATGCCATCTACAAGTGTGCTGATGAAACCACCACAGTAGGACAGATATCAAACAAGTCAAAATACAGAAGTGAGATAGAGGGCTTGGTGACATGGTGCGATGAGAACAACCTCTCTCTCAACATTGGCAAAACTGAAGAATAGATCATCGACTTCAGAAAGAAGGAAGGAGAACACACGCCCATCTACATCAACAGAACTGAGGTTGAGAGGGTGAAGAGCACCAAGTCCCTTGGAGTGACAATAACCGATCACCTGTTCTGGACTTCCCATCTAGATATGGCGATCAAGAAGACACAACAATGCCTCTTCTTCCTCAGGTGGCTCAGGAAATTTGCCACATCCATAAGGACCCTCACTAACATCTACAGACGCACCACTGAAAGTATATTGTCTGGGTGCAAATGGCCTGGTATGGCAACTGCTCTGCCCAGGACCGTAAGAAACTACAGAAGGCGGTGTGCACAGCCCAGACCATCACGGAAGCCAATCTTCCATCCATGGACTCCATTTACACAGCACTGCCACGGAAAGGCTGCCAACATCAAAGACCTGTAATGATCTCCTACAACCTCTTCCGTCATGCAGAAGATACAGAAGCCTGAACACACGAGCCAGCAGGTACAGGAACAGTGTCTTCCCGGCTGTTATTAGACTGATGAATGGATTCTCTAGCCTCAAATAATGCTGATCTCACTAAAGTTGATCTCACCTTGCACATGCCCTGTGCAATGTAACCTTTATTCCTATGTCTAATTCGTTTTGATCTGTACATCCTGGCTTACTACAATCTGCCTGTACCGCTCGTAAACAAAGCTTTCCACTGTACTTCAGTACATGTGACAATAAAATCAATGAATATACATACATGATTTGGAGAAGAATGTAGGCAGTCTGATCAGCAAGTATGTGGTTGACATAAAGATTAGGGGATCTGTGGATACTGTGGAGGATTACCAACAGGATATAGACAGGCTGGAGACTTGGGAGGAGATACAGCAGATAGAATTTAATCCAGACAAATGCGAGGTGATGCATCTTCGAAGGGCTAATGGAGGAGGCTTGCATACAGGAAATGACAGAACCCTAAGAAGCATCAACATACAGAAGGATCTAGTCATACAGGTCCACAGTTCCTTAACAGTGGCAACATAAGTGGATAAGGTGATCAGGGCAGCGTATGGCACCGACTTCATTGGTTGGGGCACAGAGAACAAAAATTGGCAAGTTAGGTTGCAGCTTTATAGAATTTTAGTTAGGCCACATTTGGAATATTGTGTACAGTTCTGGTTGTCACACTACCAGAAGGATGTGGAGACTTCTGAGGCGGTACAGAAAAGGTTTATTAAGATCTTGCCTGGCTTAGAGGGCATTAGCTATGAGGAGTGATTGGACATACTTGGTTTGTTTTCACTTAAACGTCGAATGCTGAGGGGCAACCTGATAGAAGTTTACAAAATTATGAGAGGCATTGTTACATTGGATAGTCAGACTTTTCCCCAGGGTAGAACTGTCAGTTACTAAAGGACATAGGTTTAAGTCCAAAACGTGGACTTTCCCACTCCTCAGATGCTGTCTGACCTGCTGGGCTTTTCCAGCCTCACACCTATAGACTCTGGCTTCCAGCATCTGCAGTCCTTATTGCCTCCACAGCATCCTACATGCTCATAATACTATGTCTTGAAGCACTGACAACACCAGTGAAATTAAGAATACATTAATGCATAATGGTGACCAATCTCAAGTGTTTCTTTTATTAACTCAAGGAATGCTGCTGCTGTTCAATGGGACAGCAGTTATTGCCTATCCCTCGTTGCCTTTGAGAAGGTGGTGATTGGTTGCCTTCTTGAACCGCTATAATTCACTTGTTGCAGGTAGCCCACAATGCCCTCAGGGAGGGATTTCCAGGATTTTGATCCAAAGACACTGAATGAACGGTGATATATTTCCAGGTCAGGATGGCCAGTGGCTTGTAAGGGAGCTTGCAGGTGGTTGTGTTCACATCTATCTGCTGCCCTTGTTCTTCTAGATGGAAATGGTCATGGATTTGGAAGGTGCTGTCTAAAGATTTTTGGTAAATTTATGCAATGCATCTTAGTAGCAGCAGTGTGTACTATCTATAGAGTGTCAGTGGTGGAGGGAGTGGATGTGGTGCCAATCAAGTGGGGGCTGCTTTGTCCTGGATGGTGTCCAGCTTCTTGAGTGTTGTTGGAGCTGCACTCATCCAGGCAAGTGGGGAGTACTTCTGGAATTTGCCTTGTAGATGATGGACAGGCTTAGGGGAGTCAGGAGGTGAATCTAGTACTCCTAGTCCCTGGCCTGCTGTTTCTGCCACCATATGTAGAGTGGCTAGTCCAGTTCAGTTTCTGATCAATGGTAACCCCCAGGATGTTGACTGTTGTGGATTCAGCGATGGTTACACCATTAAATGTCAAGGAGTGTTGGTTAGATTGTCTCTTATTGGAAATGGTCATTGGCTCACGTTCAGCGAATGTTACTTGTTATGAATTAGGAACTCAGTCAGCAATAATTGTAGTTAAAAGAAAGACTATTTATCACATTTACACCTGACAGTATCTTCTAAACTTCAAAGACTCTACCAGATGATCAGACTTCCATTAACAGGCGAGTCAGTTTGACCTCAGTGGTGGGCTATTAGTGGAACCAATATCAAGAAAAAGGATTAAATGAAGTCATGGGTTAACCAAGATAGTCGGCATGTTTTAGTTAAGTGAATGTCATATCTTCTGAAACTAAGCAGATCTGGCAGCATCTGTGGAAGAAAGAAGAATGAATGTTTTGGGTCTGGTGACCCATTTTCAGTCTCTGCTTTCTGTCCAGAAATGCCAGTAGACTGAATTTCTCTGGCAATTTCTGTTTTTGTTTCAGATTTCCAGCATCTGATTGATGACAGTAGTGCAGAGACGTCCTTTCCACGAACTGCCACTTTGTTGGGTGGAGCAAAGTGTTCTGTTCATCCCGAGAGTGATGGTGTCGGAGTTCTGAATTCATGGCAGGGCCACCTGTCACAGTAAGGTTGGTGGGGAGGAACCAGATAAAGCACAATCCAAAACGAGCTCTCAATGGCAAGTCAGGTGGCAGATCTTCATGCAATATCAACAACTGCGATGGCAGATAAAGGTTACAGCAGTAGAGAGATCCCCAGTTGCTGCGGTTTCCTTTGCACTGGAATTAGATCTACCTTCTGTCAAAATTAAAAGATGTCTCACACAAGGCATCTACAGGGAGCAGCTCTTCTGTATGGCTCTGAAACTTGAACTACTTGAACTACATCAAAGCTGTTTGAGATGGATTCTCCACATCAGCTGGAAGGACAGGCATTCTAATATCAGCATCCTTGAAGGAGCCAATAGCACCAGCATTACGGCCAAGATCATCCAAAACCAACTTCACCAGCTGTGTTGTCTGAGCTCTGACCGCTAAATCAAATCATCTTCTCAAGGTAGGCACCCTAACGAGAAGAGGACATGAAAAGCATTTCAAAACCTCCCTGATGGCTTCCCTCAAGATACACAACATAGAAGCTAATGTATGGGATAAAAACCAACTTGGTAGAACTTCCTCCATGATGGGACACAATCCTTTAAGAACGTCCGTCGGCAAGAGGAATTACGGAAAAGGGATCAAAGAAAGGAATGCCAGCAATCTCAAGTCCAACAACCGTTTCCACCTCCTGAAAACACCTATATACAGCGCTAGGATTGGGTTCAACAGCCATACAAACATCCACAGAATTCATGAGAAGTGACACGCAAGTTTCTCGGTAGACAACCAAATTCGTTAGCAAGTGATGTTATCAACGTGCATTTTAGTAAGGCATGTCACAAGATCCCATCTAGCAAACTGTTTAAAAAAATTAAAGCCCATAAAATGTAAAGTCTCCATAATCCCAGAGGACCATGGGGCTGTTCTCTCATTAGAGAGATACAATGGGTAGTGGTTTAACCTGAGGGTCACAACACCTCAGGCTAGGAACGAGTTTGAAAAAGCAGCATGTTCATGATAACCTCAGCTGTGCCAGTACAGGAATTGAACCCATAGTGTTGGCAAACTAGCCTTCCAGCCAACTGAGCTCAGTTTGATGATTGAGGCAGAACCATCAACTAATGAGAATTAGGTTTATTGTTCATGTATACTCAAAGTACAGTGAAAAGATTAGATAGTCACTCCACACGACCTTTACAAAGTACCTAGGTGTAAACCTTTGAAATAAAGGAAAAAAATGTTACATTACCTTACAGTTATTATTGGTATAAAATTAAAAAGATAAACATTACAGTCTTTCTATAAAAGGCCTACAGTAGATCAACACAGAGGGGCTTCCACACATGGTCTGAGCTGGCTCATAAGCTGTTGACCGCCTGAGCTGGTCCCAGTTCATAACCATCCCCGCTCTGCTCAGGCCCCCAGCCCGCTGGCTGGATTGAACCTGGGTCTGCACCAGACGCACTGCAACCTACAAGGCTACAGACCAGGTGCTAGAAATTTTTACTTAGAATGGGCAGTTAGTCTATCCAACCAGCACAGTCATGTGCTATAACTTTCCTATGGTTCTGTGGTAATTTTGCTTGTTGAAATTTTTGAAATTGTGGCTCAATCGATAAATAATTATGAGATACAAAGTTGCTAAAAACATGCATTATACCAGGGAAAACCTGTTACGAATCAGGATTTCAGTAATTCTCCTATTACAAACTAAATTTACTTTCCTCTTAGCGTTGTTAGAAGATTAAAGATTTTGGTGATGACATAAGGCCAAGGGAAAATGGGACCAGTTATGAATAGAACAAAGAACAAAGAACAAAGAACAAAGAAAATTACAGCACAGGAACAGGCCCTTCGGCCCTCCAAGCCTGCACCAACATGCTGCCTGTCACAACTAAAACCCCCTACCCTTCTGGGGACCGTATCTCTCTATTCACATCCTATTCATATAGTTGTCAGGTCTCCCTTTAAAAGTCACTATAGCATCTGCTTCCACTACCACCCCCGGCAGCGAGTTCCAGGCACCCACCACCCTCTGTGTGAAAAACTTGCCTCATACATCACCTCTAAACCTTGCCCCTTGCACCCTAAACCCATGGCCCCTGGTAACTGGCTCTTCCACCCTGGGAAAAGGCTTCTGACTGTCCACTCTGTCCATGCCCTTCATGATCTTGTAGACCTCTATCAGGTCCCCCCTCAACCTCCGTCATTCCAGTGAGAACGACCCAAGTTTCTCCAACCTCTCCTCATAACTAATGCCCTCCATACCAGGCAACATCCTGGTAAATCTTTTCTGTACCCTCTCCAAAGCCGCCACATTCTTCTGGTAGTGTGGCGACCAAAACTGAACACAATATTCCAAATGCAGCCTAACTAAGGTTCTATAAAGCTGCAACATTACCTGCCAATTTTTAAACTCAGTGCCCCGGCCGATGAAGCCAAGCATGCCATATGCCTTGTCGACTACCTTTTCCACTTGCGTTGCTAGGTCCCAACACTGATCCCTGAGGAACGCCATTAGTCACAGCCCTCCATTCAGAAACACACCCTTCCACTGCTACCCTGTCTTCTACGACCAAGTCAGCAGGAAGACTCACTCAGGTGGAAAGAAATGAAATATCTTTTGCGGTCTCAGATCCATGGTCTTTTTTTTTGTTTTGAGTCTTCAAGTTCTCTTGCTTTTCTTGTGTTGGAAGAATTACCATACTCATTTCACTAAAAACATAAGAAGTTGACCACTATGGAATATTTAAAGCATATTAGCTATTGGAATATCTGGGCCCATACATCCAATACTAATACTTTTATGAAAACATGTGTTTCCCAGAAATACGGTACTCTATATGTTTGCAACAGTATGCCTTGAACCACAGACAAACCTAATGAAAACAAGAACAGATTAATATAGAATAGTGACCAATCCTCTCAATTAGGAACTCATTCAGTGTCTCTTTTGATTACAATTATTGCTACTATTTATCACATTTACTTCCAGTAGTTGTAAACGTAAAATATCTTTTTAATCTATAAAACGCCATGACCACTGGAATTTCATAGAAAAACACAAATCAGCAGGCTTGCACCTATATTAGTACCTTATCAGAGCATCTTCTTTAATCTGATTTCCTATGTCTCTTAGCCACTTCAAGTATTTAATTATTACTGCAGTCCAGCAACTTTGTCACACACTTTACTAGTTTTCAACCATGTCTGGGAAATGCAATGGGAGCATTATTATTTCCAAGGAACTCCCTGACTGAATTTTTAAAAGACAATGCTAGTTAAGCAAAACAATGCTATATTTCAAAAATAATTTTCCATTTCCACAGACGCACCACTGAAAGCATACTGTCCGGGTGCATAACGGCCTGGTATGGCATCTGCCCTGCCCAGGACCATAAGAAACTTCAGAATGAAGTGTGCATAGTCTAGACCATCACAGGAGTCAACCTTCCATCCACAGACTCCATTTACACGATTTATTGCTGCAGAAAGGCTGCCGATATCAAAGACCCATCACACCCCGGTAATGATCTCCTACAACCTGTTCCATCGGGCAGAAGATACAGAAGCTTGAACACACGCACCAAGTTGAGGAACAGCTTCTTCCCAGTCATTATTAGACTGATGAATCAACTCTCTAACCTCAAATAATGCTGATCTTGCGTAGCGCACACCCTGTGTGATGTAACCTGTATGCCTCTGTCTAAGTTTTTTGTTACAACCTTTGATCTGCACACCATTACTTACTATGATCTGCCTGTATGGCTCATAAACAAAGCTCTTCACTGTACTTTGGTACATGTGGCGATAAATCAATCAAGTCGTATACAGCAACACAAACAAAACATTCTAATTGGTCAGCAAATACATGCAAGTACAATATTCCAACATGAAGCTAATAGTAACTTGTGTTTTTACTGCTGTCTTGAAGGTGGGATAGAAACAGAAATTGCTGGAGAAACTCAGCAGATCTGACAGCATCTATGGTGAGAAAGCAGAGTCAATGTTTTGGATCCAGTGACCCTTCAACAGAACGCAATCCAACCGAAGGGTCACTGGACCCGAAACATTGACTCTGCTTTCTCTCCACAGATGCTGTTAGACCCGTCGTGTTTCTCCAGCGACATCTGTTTTCGTTTCAGATTTTCAAGCATTCGCAATTTATTGTTTTATTCTTGAATGCAGGAACACGATTTGAAAAGCTACGAACTATCACAGGCATCTACATCCACCTTCAGCTTTTATTCAAAGTGTTCTTCGACAATAAAGTCTAACCATTATTTAGAAGAATTTAAAAAGCACAGTTTCTTCATATTAAAAATATAATTCTAATAGAAAACCATGGGTTAGATCCGCACTGCCGAAATAATGATGAGATAAAGAAAGCAGAGAAGGTCTTCACAAACAAGGGAACTTTAATAAATAAAATGTAGGAACCCAAATGGAATTTTGTCCTTCATTGCTAGAGGGATTTACGCTGCAGCTGTATAGGGTGCTTGGTGATGCCACATATGGAATACTCCTTGCAGTTTTGGTCTCCTTACTTGAGAAAGCACGTACTGGCACTAGAGGGGGTGCAGAGGAGATTCACTAGGTTGATTCTGGAGTTGAGAGGGTTGGTTTATGAGGAAATTTAAAAGAATGAGGGGGGAATCTTATAGAAACATATAAAATTACGAGGAGAATAGATAAGATAGAAGCAGGGAGGATGTTTCCACTGGCGGGTGAAACTAGAACAAGACGGCATAGCCTCAAAATTAGGGGGAGCAGATTTAGGACTGAATTCAAGAGGAACTTCTTCACTCAAAGGGTTGAGAATCTGTGGAATTCCCTGCCCAGTGAAGTAGTTGAGGCTTCCTCATTGAATGTTTTTAAAGCTAATTAATTTTTTGAACAGTAAAGATCATGGTGAGAGGGTGGGTAAGTGGAGCTGAGGCCACGAAAAGCTCAGTCATGATCTAATTGAATGGCGGAGCGGCCTTGAAGAGCCAGATGGCCTACTCTTGCTCCTGGGTCTTATGTCCTTATGCTGGAATCTGCACTGACAACAACAATGATTCTATGACACTTATAAATGCTGGAGATCACAGCAGGTCTCACAGCATCCATGGAGACAGAGAGAGAGAGACAGAGGGAAAGGGAGAGAAAGCTAACGTGGAGTCTAGGTGACTTGAAGAGTCACCTAGACTCGAAACATTAGCTTGCTGTCTCTCCATAGATGCTGCCTGACCTGCTGTGATTTCCAGCATTTGTTATTCTCGGAACTTGCCTCTTGCATTCCACTTTCTCGTATGCACAAGAGTTAAAAGACAATAAATGAAGATACTGCTTTGCAGAATGCAATCCAAATTCAAGCTTTAACATGGTTTATATAGGGAACATAATGAAATACTTCGAGCTGCACTTAAAGTGGAAAAGGGAGAGATCGCTAGTAAACTTTTAGCTCATGAAGAAAAACAAGCACTTATAAAGCTGGAGTAAAATATTTTATATTTGTGTATAAAGATTCTGCTCAACTTTTAAGAAAGCTGACAGTAAAATACTGAGTAACTAGTGAAGATATGCATCTGTAGTGCAATTACTTGACTTCCCAACAGTAAGGCTGACATTTTTGCAATCATGTCATTAATTCACAGTTACGTATGTCACGTACAGTTGACAGCAGAATACATAGAATGATATTTATCAGCCTCCTCACAATAGAAACGTACACTTTGCTGCTATGTTTGTAAAAAAATTAACTGATAGAAGCAAGCAGGATATACCGAGCCACCTCACCATCTACTGACTGAATTCTGTTGCTTTGTTTTCACTAAAATATGGATTATAAAAAGAAACTCTTTCCTTGAGGATGCAGGTTCACAATATTCTTTGATTGAGCCTTCATTCGTGAATCATGCCTCACACACCCTTCATTCTAAGAAACAGTTGCTTTTCATAATTAATGTTAGCATTGAAACAACTGGTAACACAATACTTCAGAAGTTTTGTCACTTCAGTTGATTTAATTCTGTTCCCTTACATTGTTAGGTTTTAAACCCAATCACAGGATTAGAAACTCATTAGCTGACAGATTCCTCAGATTTGTTGCTGCTTTGCTACTATTATTTTATTGGAAGTGCAGAATAAACTCTGCTTATGCCGAAGAAAACCAACACTTTTGATTAACCGAATGAAACACATTTAAACTGAGAATAACAATGCTTCAAATGTTTATACAGGAGGCTTAAATTTTAAAGAGAGCAGTAAGGACACAGCCTCAGAATTGAGGCCCACCAATAGCAATAATGCACACTGTCGGCATTTACTGTTAAGCCAGTTAAAGCTGATGTCATCCTCACACCCCTTAATAACCTTACTGCCATGGAAATAATACCCAGGAGTTAAAATGCCTACTTGGCCATCAAACAAGTTAAAATTGAGCCCCATTTCAAATAAACACAGAAGCGTGTCAACACCTGAAATTTTAACTTGCACAGAAGTAAGTATTGGGAAGTATTCCAAATCAATTTGCGTGGACTTATTGCAAAAGTCAACTTCTGAAAGCGAACCTGTGCTTATGAACTAAACTGTTTTAGTTTGCTTTTACATCTACTTTCCAATCCTGGAAGAGCAATTTACTGCAGATGTTAGAATCTGCACTGAAACCAAAAAATGCTGGAGATCATAGCCGGTCAGGCAGCAAGCTAACAGTTTGAGTCTAGGTAGCTCTTCATCAGTACTAACGAAGAGTCACCTAGACTCGAAACGTCAGCTTGCTGTCTCTCCATAGGTACTGCCTGACCCGCTGTGATTTCCAGCATTTTTTGATTTCAGTACTTTCCAACACTGTCCCTTTTAATTGCTTATCATTGTTTTTCCAAAGATCAGCTTCTCCGCAGGGCTAAGAAACATTACAGAAGGAATAAAATCAATCATATTCACTCCTATTACCAAGCAGCTGATTACAGAGCTGTTAACCAAAATTACACATTAATATTGATTACATTATTCATTACTGACACTCAGTGCCTGGGATACCTAGCAAATGCTAACGCCAATAGAGTAAACAACTTCTTACATAAACATTATATGATCAATCATCAAATCAAACAAACGTGGTCTGCTTTCTAACAGACTGCCAGACTCTGTTCTTTGCTGGTGGTCTCCAAAGAACAGTCTTCAATTCATTCCTTAAAGTGTCAGAGACAAGATAAAAGTAATCATGTGTATCAGGCTGCACAGCGAACTGTTTCAGCATAAGGGTATGCATCAGAAATAGTTTACTCAATTTAATGTGCCTAAAAGTATCTCCAAACTCGTAAGTCACATAACACCAGGTTTTGTCCAACAGGTTTATTTGAAATCACAAGCTTTAGGAGCACAGCCACTTTGACAGGTGTAGGGGCTCCACCCCAAAAGCTTTTGATTTCAAATAAACCTGTTGGGACTATAACCTGGTGTCGTGTGACTTCTGACTTTGTCCACCCCAGTCCAACACCAGCATTCCACATCATATCTCCAAATTGGCAGAAAACACCATATCTAGCAGTTTGTATGGTTTAGCAAAATTACAGTTTACTTTATCATGCAAGGTAAAAGATGCAAAGACAAAAATCATTTAATGAAAACAGTAATTCAATTTTTCAGTTTGAATTTGCCTATGAAGCTACTTTCCAACACTAACTCTTAACTGCATATTGTTGTTTTTCCATGGACCTGCTTCTTCTCAGGGCTAAGAAATATTACAGAATGAATAAAAACCTTCATATTCTCTGTTACCAAACCGCTGATAACAGAGCTGTTAACCAAAATTAGGCGTTAATATTGATCATTGTTATTCAGTACTGACATTCAGTGCCTGGGACACCTAGCAAATGCTAATGCCAAGAGTATGCAACTTCTCATATAAACACAGTACCACCTTATCTGATCAATCATCAAATCCAAGAATGTGGTTTGTTCACTAAGAGACTGCCAGAACCTAACCTCAACCGGTGGTCTCCAAAGAACAGTCTTCATTTCAATTGTTCAAGTGTCAGGGAGAAGGTACAGATTCACAGATGATGATAAAATGATGCCATGAATCTTTCAGCCTGGGATGTAATGAATGACTGAAGTTGCTAATGCACATTGGAATTCTGAGGAAGTCCAGATGCATGCACATACCCGGTACTTATATGTGATACCTGATTGCCAGCTGTACCTTGCCCATACTGCGACATGATTTACAAAGTCAAAGTGTCATACAGCATGGAAACAGACCCTTCAGTCCAACTAGGCCACGTTCACTATTTTCCCAAACCAAACCAATCCCACATTCCTGCGTTTGGCCCATATCCTTCTAAACCCTTTCTATTCATGCACTTATCCAAACGTCTTTTTAATGTTTTAACATCCACCACTTCCTCTGGCAGTTCATGCCACACACTAACCACTGTGTAAAAAAGTTATCCCTCATGTCCTTTTCAAATCCTTCTCCTCTCTCTTTAAAAATATCCTCCCCAGTTTTGAACTCCCCCACCCCATGGAAAAGACACTTGCCATTCACCTTATCTATGCCCCTCATGATTTTATAAACCTCTATAAAGGTCACCCCTCAACCTCCTATGCTCCAGTGAAAAAAGTCCCAGCCGATCCAGCTTCCTTATAACTCAACCCCTCCGTTCCCAGCAACATCCTGGTAAATCTCTTCTGAACCCCCTCCAATTTAATAATATCCTTCCTGTAGCATGACAACCAGAACTGGACACAGTACTCTTAAAAGATGCCTCACCAACATACTGTACAACCTCAACATGACATCCCAACTCCTATACTTAATGATCTGAGCAATGAAGGCAAGTGTGCTAAACACCTACTTAATCACCCTGTCCACCTATGTCACAGATTTCAAAGAATTATATACTTGAACCCCTAGATCTCTCTGTTCTACCACACTACCAAGGGTCCTACCATTAACAGCATAAGTCCTACAACAGTGGAATCAGATAGCTACAGCTACGAAGATTTCTACTGCTTGCAAGATATTTACCATGGCTTGTTACAAGGATTTAATTAAGAACTCTACATTAACAGCTGTTAACCCTGTTCAAAAGCACAAGTTGTAAGTAAATCAGCTGGAATTTTCATTCCCCCTCACTCTGACATTATTCTTACCCCTTGCTAAGTAATATTACCTCGTCCCTCACCCACCCACCCCCAGCAATGTTCACGCCCTCCCAGCTTAAATTTGAATCCCCCTCCACCACCCTCCAGACCAATATTCAACCTTTACCACTAAGATGCTGCCCCCAGCTGATGCACCTTCTAGAATTCCTAACTCCAGTCTGATTAATGTCGGAAGAGTTAGGCATTGTTTAGAAGTGGTGAGGGAGGGCTAGGTTGGGAATATGCAGGGTGACGGATAGGTTTGAGTCTTTTCAAGGTTTAGGAGAATGGGGATAAGGAGGGTGTCACTACCAACAGTGGGGCTCGAGAAAGGAGTACTTTGGGGGTGGGGGGTTATGAGATGGGTGAGCTAAGTCTTGGCAGGAGTTGAGGGAGGATGGTGTGCCTTGGTAGGGCTCAATACAGGGATGGGGGGTGGGTGCGCGAGCCTTGGCAGGCTCTGGGGCAAGGGTGAGCATTTTAAGAGGTGAGAAAGTGGGTGAGTATTGATTGTGTAAAGGAGGGGTGAATATTGCCAGGGCTGAGCATTGTTGGAGGGTGAGGTTGTCCAGTCTTTGAGGGTGACAACTCTATTAAAAACTGTGTAAGCCTATCAAGTGAAAGTAAGTTAATGGACATATTCTCAGGTTCAATTCAAGCCTTGGATGACTGACCATGTGGAGTTTGCACATTCTATGTGCCTGCGTGGGTTTCCTCCCATAGTCCACAGCTGTGGATTAGCCACACTTATGTATGGGGATAGGGTTGGGGAGCTGGAGGACAGTGCGGACCTGATGGGCCAAGTAGCCTTTTTATGCAGTGTAGGATTCAATGATTTCAAGTTCATGACTGAAAAAAACAGAATATGGCTTCACAAATTACACTTGCCACTTGATCTCTCGATACTGTTCATC
This sequence comes from Rhincodon typus, assembly GCF_021869965.1. NCBI lineage: Eukaryota > Metazoa > Chordata > Chondrichthyes > Orectolobiformes > Rhincodontidae > Rhincodon > Rhincodon typus. Next base: position 1,911,374 of record NC_063344.1, read on the forward strand.
CTTACCTCCCTAAAGGAGCTGGAAAATCTGAGCCACAGTATTTATTCTAAAAAGATAATGACTGGATCTTGGGATCACTAACAAACAATCATCCTGTGAACAAAATAAATTATTCAGACCCAGAATAGGAAACTATACTGCATGCAGGTTCACATCAGTCTGTTTTGACAGGCATTGCTTATCAAAGATGGGTGTGATACATTTTCTCTGATTTAAAACATCCATGAAAAGTTTTGAGCGAACTACAAACTTGAAATCAAACCATCCTGACCACAATTTAAATAGTATTCTAATTCTACAACTGATTCACAGTTATGCAGAATTTTAAAACTTAATGTGGAGGCTGCAAAGTGTATGGAGGCTTACTCATTTTTCTCCAGAATCTCCAAAATGAGGAAGAAGCACAACAAAGAATCTAAGGGTAATTGTATACCATACTTTCTTTTCGCAATTAGCAAATCAGGACATCATCCAGGAGAAAGCAGCCCCATGAGTGGAACCCCATTCACTAATTTTCCCTTCACCACTGATGAGCAGTGACAGAGCAGTGTGCACCCCCTACAGAATACAGTGCAAGAACCCACCAACACCCCTTCGACAGCACCTTCCAAATCCACGAGCTTTACTCCCTAGAAGGGCAAGGGCAGCTGATGCACAGGGATTCACATTTGCAAGTTGCCTCCAAACCACACATCATCTTGACTTTGAATTGCAATGTCATTCTTTCATTGTTGCTGAATCAAAATTCTGGAACTCTTCCTAACAGCAGTGTAGGTACACTTACATTCCAAGGACTGCAGCATCTAAGGCAAGTGGTTTATCATCACCATTTCAAGGGCATTTCGGGATTAGCAATAAATGCTGGCTTAGCCAGCGATGCCCACATCCCATGAATGAATAAAGTAAAAGGACAAAGCTAATCATTGTAAGTACCCAGTGAAACTGCAGCAGTTTGAGCAATACTTCCAGTTGGCATCAATCAGCAAGTCAAAGTGACCACATCATCATATTAAGAGATTTGCAGATGTCAAGGCAACCTTGAAAAGTCATGTTTTTGCAGTCTAGGGAATACTCTACAACGGTCTGCTTTTTCAAATCATTTTGCAGTTTCAAAAAAAAACAATTCAGAACATGGGATTTTTGCACACTGCCACCTTTATGATACAAATGTATCACTACATATCACTACAGGATGCAAAATTCGTAAATGGGTATAGAGATTATTGCACAATGTCATAACACTCAAAATTCCTGATCCTACGATATTTATTGGTTAGACCAAGCTTTCAAAATTCAATACATCCTGAATTTGATGCAGAGATTGGAAGTGAAGAGAAACTTTACCTAATGATTCTACATGGCACTCAACTTTAACACTTTATGTGGTGAAAGATCTTGGTTTAAAGTAACACCTTCACAGGTGGTCCAATAACTTGTCAAACTACATGTGAATTCACTGTTAACTAATGCAAAACATGATAGCTTTAAATGTATCCCCATCTTTTACCCAAAAAGCATACAGCACAGGGGAAAAAAAGACAGAAATGGGCAAGTGGATTTTATTGAATATCAGATATTATCTTCTATTGATCTGATAAATAAAAACAGTCCATAACATAGGCTATTTATCACCTGGCACACTGTATTTGTGACAGTGAAGGGTTCATTTCCCAAAGGTGCAATGAGGTTACTGAATTCATCTGTAATGTTGCAATAAAAAAAGTATCCTTTTCTTTTTCAGTAGGGTATCTACAATACAAACACTGACTGACTGCTCTCTCGAAGGACTTAATTTAATTTAAAAAAGGAACAAAAACAGATTAAGAGTACTGCAGATATTAGAAACACAAATGGCCTCCAATTTAATTGAAGGTTAAAATTAGACCCTTTCAACTTTCACATTGCCAGAGTCCTAAATGACTGTATAGCTTGTATAAACGCAGAAACGTATAGGAGCAACAGCATGAATGAATTCGATCCTTCTTTATCTCGTTGGTGATCCAGATGACTTGAGTGACTTCCAGACAACCGTGGAAGAGTCAGATCAAATTCAAAGTACGCATATAAACCAGCAGACCAGAAAGAAACCGAGAACGTGTACAAGATAGCAAGTGAGAGATAATCCACGTGAATACGGGAGAACAAACAAACACATATTTGAGACACACTGCAATATACTTAAACTAAATGGCATTACATTAATCCTAAAATGTTCCCAAATTTGTTTTACAGCTGCATTCATCATGTCTTTTCTAACTACAGCACAATGAGCATCTCAAATCCATACCAGAAATGCACTGAGGAAGGGTCACTAGACACAAAATTTTAACTCTGATTTCTCTCCACAGATGCTGCCAGACCTGCTGAGCTTTTCCAGCAATTTCTGTTTCTGTTCCAGAAATGCATATACCAATCTACACTGAGTTAGGTCTCTGCTACAGAGCTTGTACAAATATCCTTAGAATAAGACAAAATTAGCCACAGCTCTTTTTGTCACCATCCAGAAACTCTTCCCACAATTGGATTTTTACAGACAGAAGACAATACCAAACCTAACCATGATGCACGTATGATAAAACTGCAGTGACAATCAACACTACAATTCACACACGAACAGACAGAGTTAACCATCTGTAACAAGCAACATTAACACCATAAATATTTTGTGAATGAAAATTAATAATCAGCAATAATGGACAGAAATGTTGGACTTTGATACCACCATGTTGAGTATTCTGGAAAATCAGTCATTTAATAGAAGTCTAGGGGTGGTGGGGGTTGGGGTGTAAAACAGTGATCTATTAAAACATATATAGAAAGTGTTCCAGAGAAGATTGCAAGCGTGTGTGAGCGCACGCGCTTATATGCATGTGGGTCAGTACTGATGTGGGGAGGCACATTGGTTATTTAGAGGATTCATTTGGGTGTGAGTACACACACACACACACACACACACACACAACATGCACATCAGTGATTTTCTGGTTAGTGGCACTGCACTAAGTTTTTCAGTAGAACCTCTTGATCACATTAAAAAGAACAATATGACAAACTGCAAAACTCAAAAATGTAGGTTGTAAAATAAGCATGTTCAAATTTTAGAAATAATTTTGACTTTAAGACAGTAATCAATTGCAAAAAGTATTAAACTTTGGAATGTACTGTTAAAAGTCTATTGTTACAGGATTGAATTCAGTCAGCACAGATGGAACATGGATTAGTCTTTATGGTGACCTGGAAAGATTTACTTCCCCATGATGTTTGTGAAGATAAAATCTTCTGTTCTTTTGTTGACTGAGTAATTCAGCAGCTTGGTGGCTGGCTGAGTAAGTGGCGTTTATTTGAATTTTGCCAATGCCATCCCGCCTCTTCCCATGTGATCAGGACTTGGGGCTGATCTTAGCTTTCCAGCCCTGTTTCTTAACCAGAGAAGTTTTATCAGTTAGCCATTCAGCTAGTTTTTTTTTTCCTTTCAGATTTAATAAATTAAAACTTCACCATCTGTCAGGGTGAGAATTAAACCTATGTCTCCATAGCATTAACTCAGGTCTCAGGTTTACTAGACCAATCACATTACCACAATGCATCACCTCCCCTCTGCTGACAGCTAATTGGCATTCTTTAATGGTCACTTTTTAAATTAATTTCAGGACTCATTAAAATTATTTATTTTGTATTGATATTTTCCCTCTAAACTTCATGTTTACTGCTGTGGCAGGCCTGATCTTTCTCAACTTTGCTCCACCCCGTTTCCCCAAACAAGTGAAAAATCCAGACCATCCTTCACTCCGATGTTAAAAGGGTGGACAATGCTATAGACGAACAGCCGTTCAGACTACAACTGAATCTCATTAAACCCACATTAACAATATGAAATTTCTCAATTCTAGTCTGAAATCACAATACAGCATACTTCAGTTATCTCAATGTTAGCAAGGAACCAAATATATAACTCTCTTCTCACAAGTACATTCCCCAAGCCTAAACAATTTGAATACCATTTTCGTACTGTAAATGTAAACTCTATTTCATTAGACTAATTATAAATACGTTGTTTATATCTTGACGCACATCATTCTCAATGCAAAAGGATAGACATTGCTGAAATCCATCTAAAGTTATTTGTAAAGGCTTTGTTGAACCCAAAAGATTTTGGCTGTTAAATTTTATCAATTTACCAGCCCTATTACAATCCTTAAGAGATGAAGCTCTCTGTCTGGTAGGTACATCTGATTTGCCCACACTAAAACAATTCCTAAAGATACTGCTACTATAACATATAGCTAATAGCAAGGTAGTACGCAACATCACTCACCCAGTGTTATTGTTCTGTTTTGCCAATGTGGTTGTTGCTGGCCAATTCTTCTCGTGTGCAAGTGGTTTGAGACGTCTGTCTACTTTCGGCAGCCTCAAGAGACTGCATCACTACCAATTTACCGTCTGCTTATCCCTGCTGTCAGCAGCGTGAGTATATTAGGAGCTGTGAAGTGACAACATAGTTCTTGCAAATGAATGATGTTCCAGTCAGCACTGATGGTTTAGTGATGTCCTTTAGGGAAGGAAACCTGCCTTCCTTACCTGGTCTGGGTGACATGCAACTTCAGACCCATAGCAAAGTGTCCAACTCTTAACTACCCTCTGAAATGGCCCTGAAAAGCCACTCAGGTCAAGGAACAATTAGGGATGGACAATTAATGCTGAATCAGCCAGCAAAACCCACATCCCATATACGAATAATAAAAAAAGTACTATGGATGCTGGGGAACTGAAATAAAAACAAAATGCTGGAGAAACTCAACAAGTCCAGCAAAATTTATGGAGTTAGAAATAAAGTTAACATTCCGTGTCTGGTATCGAAGTTGAAATGCCAACTGTTTCTCTCCACAGATGCTGATATGACTTGAAATGTTCACTTCATTTCAGTCTGTACAGATGGCATAGGATCTGCTGAGTTTCTCTAGCACTTTGTTTTTATATCATGTAGCAATAACTTCTCTTCCCTTAACTCCAATGAAAAGCCTTCCATCACCATCAATATTTATCTGATTTGTAACATTCATTTCAAAAGGCAAATGCCACTGAAAATCACCCGAAAACCACAGCACAATCACTCTTCTTTACAAGACAAGGGATAAAGTAACAAAACCAAAGTAAAGATGTGAAAACTGGAACATTTTAGGTTGATAAGTCACAAGCCGACAATGAAACACAAACATCAGTAGCTGATTTAACATCCTTAATTTTAGTTACTCTGAATGAGGTAGGTGTTACCTCAAATCTTATGGATTCTATGTTTCAAGACTCTGGTAACAAGCAGACAACAGGAACTTTGTATAAATAAAAACATTCAATATTCAATTCTGATCATCTAATTGTTCTACCAGAGATCTTTCAAAGACTGAAGATAATTTAAAAATACTGACCCAAAATGGGTTCTGTGCTAACCTGCCCACGTACTGAGGCACATCTAAGGAACCCATATAGAATACACAAAACTGGATTCATAAAATTAACAATTTTTCAAGATGGACATTGAATCATTTAGGTGTCAAGAAACTCAGATCTGGCTTTCCTCTTTAACTCACACATATACGATAGTTTCACATATTGGGAGATGAAAGGCTTGCCAGCACTTTAGTCAGCTTCAGCCTTGTGAGTCTACAGCCCAATGGTCTCAATGTGGACTTTACTAGCTTCAAAATCTCCCCACCCCCCGGCCTCATCCCATGACCAACCCTCCCTCTCATCCCGCCTCCTCGACCTGTCCGTCTTCTCTCCCACCTATCCGCTCCTCCCACCTCACTGACTAATCCCCACCACTGTCTACCCGCACTTACCTATCACCATCCCACCTACCTTCCCAAGCCCCACCCC
>NC_063344.1:1932247-1960037 GCF_021869965.1 Rhincodon typus
ACGTGACAATAAATGATTCAATTCAATTCAATGCCTTGTACATTCTCATCCAAATCATTAATATAGATAACAAACAGCAATGGGCCCAGCACCAACCTGAGGCACACCACTAGTCACAGGCCTCCAGTCTGACAAGCATCCTTCCACTATTACTCTCTGCTTCCTACCATCAAGCCAATTGTGTTTCCAATTTGCCAGCTGTCCCTGGATTCTGTGCGATCTAACCTTCCAGAGCAGCCACATAGATCCTCATCAAAGGCCTTACAGAAATCCATATAGACCAAGTCTACCACCCTGCCCTCATCAACCTTCCTAGTCAATTCATCAAAGAACTCTAACAAATTTGTGAGGCATGATCTCCCACACTGACTACCCCTAATCAGATCCTGTCATTCCCAAAGCATGTATATCTTATCCCTAAGAATCTTCTCAAGTAACATACCTACCACCAGCATTAGGCTTACTGGTCTGTAGTTTTTCTCTTCCCAAGTTTTTCTTTGCAGCTATTCTTGAATAAGAGCACAACATTCACTACCCTCCAGTCTTCTGGGACCTCACCCATGGCTAACAATGATGCAAATGTATCAGCTAGGGCCCCCGCAATTTCTTCTCTAGCCTCTTGCAGGGTTCTTGGATATATCTGCTCTAGACCAGGAGATTTATCCTCCTTCATACATTTTAATACGTCCAATGCCACCTCTACTGTGATACGGACTGTCCTCAAGATACTGCCACTAACCTCCCCCAAGTTCCCAAGTCTTCATGTCTTTCTCCATGGCAAACACAGGAGAAATATTCATTGAAGACCTCATCTATCTCCTGTATGTGTAGAATCACATGCCCACTTCGGTCCTTGAGGGGTCCTATTCTCTCTCTAGTTATTCTTTGTCCTTTAATATACTTAAAGAATCTCTTTGGATTCACCCTAATCTTCTCAGCCAAAACTATCTCATGCCCCCTTTTCACCCTCCTGATTTCCTTCCTCAGTAAACTCCTGTATCCCTTATATACCTCCAGGGATGCTTTGATCCTAGCTGCCTGTACCCGAGCCATGCCTCCTTCTATTTTCTCATCAAAGCCTCAATATCTCTTGTCATCCAGGGTTCCCTACTCCTACGAACTTTGCCCTTCACCCTCACAGGAACATATAGACCTTGAACTCTAGCTATCACACTTTTAAAGGCCTCCCACTTGCCAGAGGTGCCTCTGCTGGCCAACAACCTACTCCAATCAACCCCTGCAAGCTCCTGTCTAATGCCATCAAAATTCACCTTGCTCCAATTTAGAACTTGAACCTGTGGACCAGTTCTGTCCCTCTTGATAACTATTTTAAATTTAATAGAACCATGGTCACTAGTCCCAAAGTGCTCCCCCGCTGTCATCTCAGTCACCTGTACTGTCCTGTCCTATTTCCCAACAGTAGGTCGAGTTTTTCCCCTTCCCAAGTAGGACCCAAATAAACTGCTTAAGGAAACTTGCCTGAACACACTTAACAAGTTCCACCCCATCTAAGCCCTTAGCACTATGGCAGTCCCAGTCTATGTTATGAAAATTAAAATTCCCCATCATGACAACCCTGTTGCTCCTGCAATTCTCCCCAGTCTCCCTGCCTACCTGTTCCTCTAATTCCCGTTGACTATTTGGAGGCCTATAGTACAACTCCAATAATGTCACCAGTCCCTTCTTATTTCTTAGTTCCATCCACAAAGCCTCAGTGGATGATTCCTCAGTTATTTCATGTCTGACTACTGCTGTGATACTCCCCTTCATCAAAAATACAACTGCCCCTCCCCTCTTTCCTGCTTAAAGCACCTATATTAAGCTACCATGCCTGTCCCTCCCTTAGCCATGTTTCTGTAATGGCTGTAATATCCCAGGCCTATCCACACCGAGTTCATCAGCCTTACCTGTCAGCTCCCTTGCATTGAAATTTAATGCAACAGGCATTCCTTGCTCCCTGTCATGTTCCAGCCTGACCTCTCTCTTCAATTTGCTATTTCTGATTACTGTATCTCCTTCCAGCCTCGCACTCGCCTTCCTGCTGTTGAGGATCCCACCCCTCTGTCACACCTTGATATCAGGCCCATGACAATCAGCCCTTCAGTGCAGGTGACTGCTTCCAGGCTCTCAGGCATGCGCCAAAGTGATGCCTCCCCTTGTGAGTCACCCTCTGCTCATCCAGAAGATTAAGATGCATGGGATCCATGGTGACTTGGCTGCTTGGATTCAGAATTGGCTTGATTAAAGAAGGCAGATGGTAGTGGTAGAATGCGGTCTTTCTGACTGGAGGTCCACAGCTAGTGGTATTCCACAGGGATCCATATTGTTTGTCATATATATAAATGACTTGGATGAAAATGTAGACGGGCGAGATAGTAAGTTTGCAATGGCACAAACAGCAAGGGAGTTGTGGATAGTGTGGAAGGTTGTCAAAAGATACAGCAGGCTATAGATCAGTTACAGATATGACCGGAGAAATGGTAGACCAAGTTTAATCTGGTTAAGTGTGAGGTGTTCCACTTTGGGAGATCAAATGTTAAGGAAACGAATACAGTTAATGGCAAGACCTTGAACAGCACTAATGTACAGAGGGATCTTGGGGGTCAAGTCCATAGCTCCCTGAAAGTGGCCAAACAAGTAGACAGGGTGGTAAAGAAGGCATCTGGCAGTCTTGCCTTTGTTGGTTGGGAAATTGAGTACAAGAGTCAGAATGTCATGCTGCAGCTTTATAAGGCTTTGGTGGGGCTGCACTTAGAGTATTGTGTTGAATTCTGGTTACGACATTACAGGAAGGATGTGGAGGCTTTGGAGAGGGTGCAGAAGAGTTTTACCAGGGTGCTGCCTGAATTAGAGGGTATGAGCAATAACGAGGCGCTAGGAAAACTCAGGTTGTTTTCTCTGGAACGGTGGAGGTATTGGCGAAGGTCAGGGGAGACCTTGATAGAAGTCTATATAATTATGAGGTGCATACATAGGCTTTATATAGGATGGTCAGAATCTTTTTCACGGAATTGAAATGATTAATACTTGGGGAGCATGCATTTGAGGCGAGAGGAGAAAGTTCAACGGAGATGTGACAGGCAAGTTTTTTTTAAACACACAGAGTGGTGGGAGTGTGGAACATGCTGTCAGAGGTGATGGTGATGGTAGAGGCAGATATGATAAAGGCATTTAAGGGACTTTTAGATGAACACATGAATATGCAAGGAAGGGAGGGCTATGGACCAAGGACAGGCAGAAGGGATTAGTTTAATTTGGTGCCATGTTCGGCACAACACTGTGGGCTGAAGGACATGTTCCTGTGCTGTACTGTTCTATGTTCTAGATTCAATAATTTGGATGAGAATTTAGGAGGTATGGTTACTAAGTTGGCAGATGACACCAAGATGGATGGTATAGTGAAAGTGAAGAAGGTTATCTGGGAATACTGCAAGATCTTGATCACCTGGACCAATGGGCTGAAGAATTTAGTGGGCAGATGGAGTTTAATTTAGATAAATGCAAGGTGTCGCATTTTAGTACGTCAAACCAGACCAGGGCTTACACAGTCAATGGTATGTTCTTGGGGAGGGTCACAGAACAAAGAGACCCAGGGGTACAGGTTCATAGCTCCTTGAAAGTGGAGTCACAGGTAGACAGGGTGGTGAAGAAGGCATTCGACATGATTGCTTTCATCAGTCAGAGTGCTGAGTGTAAGAGTTGGGACATCTTGTTGCATCTGGACAAGACGCTGGGGGCCACATTTGGAGTACTGAGTGCAGTTCTAGTTGCACAACAATAGAAAGGGTATTAAACTGGTGTACAGAAAAGACTTACTTGAATGCTACCTGGACTGGAAGATTTGAGTTCTAAGGAGAGGCTGCTTAGGCTGGGACTTTATTCCCTGGAGCGCAGGAAACTGAGGGGTGACCTTACAGAGATATATAAAATCATGAGAGGCATAGATAAGGTAGATAGCCAATAATTTTTCCTGATGGTAGGGGAGTCTAAAACTAGAGAACATAAATTTAAGGTGAGGGGGAAGAGATACGAAAGGGTCCAGATGATCAATTTTTTCACACAGAGGGTGGTGAGCGTCTGGAACAGACTGCCAGAGACAGTGGTGGAAGCAAGTACAATTTTGACATTTAAGAAACATTTGCACAGGTACACGAATGGGATAGGTATGGAGGGATATGGACAAAACGCAGGCAAATGGGACTAGATTAATTGCGAAAACTGGTTGTCATGGACATGTTGGGCCAAAGGGCCTGTTTCCATGATGTAAACCTCTATTACTCAATATGATTAAGCTGTAAATAAAACCATTTCAGACATACATTTCATTCATTTATTAGTGTTCACAGCATTATATCTTAAACATTTCCTTTTAAAATCCGTGTACTCCACTGATGTGATGCCACAGAATTTTTGCAGAAGGGATTCCTTCAATTTTAGGTGTTACAAAAACTAATTTTTATATTGGGCTGTTTTCACCACGTTAACTAATACACTGTTTTGCTCTCGTCATTAAAATTTCCAGAATGGTCAGTAATGCATTGTACAAACTACTGTCTTACAAAGGATAGGCGTGCTTGTTATTTTTATTCAGCGTGCTGAGCCAAAATGCATGGTCAATTACAATAAATATTTATGCTCCTGGAGACACAAATAAATGACTGATTCATTTAATTGCTCTTTATAACCAGTTAAAATGGATACATATGTAAAGGTGCAATTTATGGCAATTGTAGGAAACTCAACAAAAGGCTTAGATACCTGAATCAACTTCAAATTTCTAATTATTAACAATGTCGAGGAGGATATTCAGTAAGTGCCTTGGTTCTCAAACGCCTTCAGATAATGTTCAGCAAGGGCTTGTGCATCAGAAATCTGACAGCAATCTTTGATTGCTCCATTCAGTTGGACCATGTTGTACCAGTATCCCTAATAGAGAAGTTTATGCAGAAAGTATCTCCGACTACAAATTCATCAGACATAGGCCTCATGTAACATTCCTGCGCTCAGCAGTAAAGGAGATGGATGTAACCCCTCAGAAGTTTCCTCAAACAACTTGTCACAATCAAAGGCACAATGCCTTACAGCCAGAACATTCAAACATGCATCAAGATGGCTGGCGCTAAGAAGGACTTTCCCTGTCTGATCTTTCCTGCACACTCAGGATCTCATCCCCTTTGCACGTTGCTCTCAACGTGGCTTTTTTTTTTTTAAAAAAAGACCATTAATCACCTCCTTTTGTAATGTGCTATTTCAAGACAGGCCTGGAAAAAAGATGCAGCGGTTTTTGTGGAAGTTCAACTCCAGCAGCTCTCTGTGCTCTACAGGTTTTTAACAGGGACACACACCAAGATAAACATCTTCTGCACTGGAAAGCTATCAACTCAGTGAAAGGAGCTAGGAATTGAGGGGAACCCCTCAGGCTATATTCCTGACAAGTAATGAACATTGTTGATAATGACTGAAATTGCAAATGTAATAAAATGCATTACTGGAATAAATTTACTTGTTTTGCACGTTATGTAACATCAATTTTAAACAATCATGTCATTTATAGGAGTTCTATGAATTAAGTACATTTTTGAAAAAAATGCTTTCAGAAAAATTTCTATTATTGTAAAACTAAAAATTTAATGCTAGAAAATGCAGCATACAGCAATTAAATGGACACAAACAAAATCAGTCTTCGAATGATCCTCCAGCTATGTTAAAATTTCTGAAATCACCGAAGTAGTTCTGGAGGGCCAAGTTTCACATGGGTGACTAAATACAATGATTAACTATCACCCTCTTCCAAGCTACATGTGGACACAACTATAGTTTGTTATCTTTCAGAAGGGAGCCAATAACTTGAGAGAGGTGTTTCCCAGTGACCAAACTAAGGGACACACAAGATTTCACTTTCAGACTTTTACTGCAACAAACAAACTAAAATCAATGCTGGTTAAACATTACTTAGACAAACAATAAATTAAACTATGGAAAAGATTTTCCTATTTAAATTAACACTATCCAAAACCCATGCTAATGTTTGTACATTATACAGACAGTCCAAGGCTGCAAATGGGTTCCATTCTGGAGTCTGTTCGCAAGTCGATTTTTACGCATGTTGGAACACACTGCAGGACAATATAAAGTAGCCATTCTTAAGTATAGGAAATGTTTATATGTCAGTTTTTAAAATTAAATCTCTACATTGCTGTGCAATTTGTAATTTAGATATTCATAAAGCAGTGTACCATCTTCACAGAAATGCAGTCTTGCATATAATATCCTAACATCCTCCTCTAACAGGATATCTTCCTCCTGCTCTAGCAGGATGAATGCTTCAGAGTCCTCTTAAACAAAAAGATATTTACTTGACCCTTTGACTATATATTCAAGTGGACTTCCAGTAGCAAGGCATCGTCTGGCAACTCCTTTATCTTTAACTCTCAATACATCTCTGTTCTTTCAGCCAGCAATCTATCCACACCAGCATTCTAGGTGATAAACCCAAAAACAGTCTTTTTCTTCTGCCTGTGTTATGGACAAGGCCCCTCCATTCCAAAGTATTGCAAGGAGATAGTCTAGGGGGAGGCGATGGCCTCATGGTATTATCGCTGGACTATTAATCCAGAGACCCAGATAATGTTCTGCGGACCTGGGTTTGAATCTCATCACGGCAGATGGTGGAATTTGAATTAAAACAAAAACTGGAATTAAGAGGCTTATGACAACCACAAATCTATTGTTGACTGTTGAGGAAAAATCCATCTGGTTCACTAATGCCCTTTAGGGAAGGAAACTGCCATCCTTACCTGGTATGGCCTACACGTGACTCCAGACCCACAGCAATATGGTCGACTCTTAACTGCCCCCTAATCCCAATTAGGGATGGGAATAAATGCTGGCCTAACCAGTGACACCCTCATCCCGTGAATGAATAAATAGACTGTAACTTTTATATTTATTTAAAAGCAAGTGTAAGGTACGGTGTTCCTGAAGTCATTTGACTGGTCTACTACTAGGCTTTAATCAAAACACATTTTAGTTTTACAAAACTGCCTGGCTGAAGGAGACACTTCTTCGCCACTGTGATAATACCTCTCTGCAAGAGTAATAGCACACAACACATCTCTTAAAAGGTCCAGTAGCGTCACACCTGACATACCGGCACCTCTTGTGGGTCTTTTCTTCCCCCAAATGTCTATATGGCTAACTCAAGGGATTTGTATGCAGCAGGACCTGCTTCCTCCTCCTTTGTGTCGAGGTGTTAGAACTTTAACCTTACTTTTAAGCTTTGATTGGTGTTTCTGTCTCCATAACAAATAGGTCACGAGTAACCTATACACAAACTAACAACTTGAGTATTCGGATGCCTCTCCAGATCCTCTTTCTCATCCTGCTTCTCTGACCCCAGCCCTCCCTGCAGTCTCACCTTTTGGCTATATCCTTTGACTTTCTGCACTCTGATGTGGAAAGATTAGCATGTAGCAAAGGACTCTGTTTTACCCCTTATTCTCTCATCCAATAAATTTAGGTCAGCAAGATGCTGAACTCTTCTTTCATCACCTTGCTTCTGTGCCATATCTTTGGCTGGAATCCTCTCCCCAATCCATACAGCTTCTTACCAGTCTCCATTACTTTTCATCAAACTGGAACCCTCCCCCGGCCTCTTTTTCACTTGATCTTTTCATCAAAATCTGCTAGCATGCCACGGACCACCTCAATTTCTCTCAACCCCTCAACCCCTGCAATGTGTCTTATGAAACTACTGCACACTATTCTCTCAGGTTTAATCCTAACTTTGTTATCAATCATTTCCAAAAAAGTCATGCTGTTCTCATCTGGCACCCAAATTCTATCCTGCAGAGATAGCAGAAGCAATGCCCAAGTGCATTTTTGGAACTATATCTCACTGGCACTGGATGAAAATCCTGGAATTCCCTCCCAAAAGGCATTTTGGTCAACCGACAGCATGTGGATGACAGGAGTTCAAGAAAGCAGCTCACCACCACCTTCATGAGGGCAATTAAGGATAGGTAAATAAAATGTTGGCCAGCCAGTAATGTCCACATCCCATGAGTGAATTTTAAAAAAGAGGCTGAGTGCTAACTCTCAGACATTTCTTCCTATCTTCAGTGGACATGATCCCACCACTAAGCATCAAGCCATTGTTTTGAGGACTGCCACTGATCTCAACTCCGTTAGAGATCTTCTCCCCACAACTTCCCACCTTCGAGCTTACCTACCCTGTTTAGTCCACGTCAATCTGCTTCCGAAAATCCACATATTGGACTACCCCTGCAGACCCATTATTTCAGCCTGTTCCTACCCAATGGAGTTAATTTGTTTCGCTCATGATTCTGTTTTCCTCCTCTTATCCAGTTTTCCCACCTATATTCATGATTCTTCAGATACCCTATAGGATTTCAATTATTTCCAGTTTCCTGATCCTAATAGCCTCCCTGTCACTATGGACGTCCAATTCCTCTAGACCCCCACCCACACCAGGATGGGGTAGGACCTCTCCAATTCTTCACTGAATAGAGTACTAACCAGTGTCATCCACCATCATGCTCCTTCACCAGGCTGAACTTGTTATCTCATTGAACAATTTCTTCTCTAACTTGTCTGACTTCTCCCAAATACAAGGTGTGGCCATGGGTACCTTTATGCCTTTTTGAGATATGCAGAAAGTTCCTTGCTCCAGTCAAACCCAAGCCCCCTCCAACAACTCTTTATCCAGTACATGAGCAATTGTATCAGTGTCCTTTCCCGCTCTTTGACAGAGCTAAGATCATTAATCAAATTTGCTTCCAATTTCAACCTCTCTCTCACCTTCACTGGGGCATCTCTGACTCCTCCCTTCCAAGGCTTCTCTGACTCCATTTCTGGAGGACAGACTGTCCAATAACATTCATTGCAAACAAACCCAAGGACTCCCACAGATATCCTTACTGAACGTTCTCAAATTGTCTTTAATGATTCCATTCCTTTATCATAGTTTCTCCATTTCCAGTGTATCAATTCTGATGATGCCAACCTCCTTACGGGTATTTCCAAGATAACTTCTATTTCCTTAACACTCATCCACTGTGGTGGACAGGACCTTAACTATGTCTGACGCACTTCCCCACACTTCAATTATCACACCACCTCCTTCCTCCCAGAAACACGCCAAGGTTCCTGATGTCCTTACATTCTATCCCACTAGCCTCAGCATTCAAAGCATCATCTTCTGCCATTTTCACCATCTTTAGAATTATGACACCACCAAACACATTTCACTCCCTTTATATCAGCATTCAAAATGGTTTCAAAAGAGTTCTGACGAAGGATCACTGGACTTGAAACATTAACATTACCAGACCTGCTGCCTTTCTACAGCATTGTCTATTTTTGTTTCAAAAGTGTCTGTTCCCTTTGTGACACTATGGCCCACTCCTATTAACCCAACATTTCATCCTCCTCCCATGGCATCTTCCCAATCACAAAAAGTATATTATTTGTCCCACTACCTCTTCCCTTATCAGTGTCCAAGGATGAAGCCATTTGTTTACACTTCTTTCAATCTAGTCTATTAAATTTGCTCCTAACAAATGCAGTCTCCCCTAACAGTGGGGTAACGAAACACAAACCGAATGATCATCCTGCACAACAACCTCTTTCCAGTCACTTGCCATTTTCATCTACCACCTTGTTCTAATGCTCATATTGCAATACAAGCTGGAGGAATAGCACATTATTTTCAGTGTTGACACTTTAGAGCTTTCTGGACTCCACATCGGGTTCAACAACTTCATACCATAAACTCGGTAAGCCATTTTATCTTCGCTGCACTGTTCCATGTCTTCTGCCATACAAAATGGAAAAACTGTGAACCACATCTTCACATGGCCCATCAGCTTTACATATTAGAGTGCTTTTATTTACTAATCTTGGTAGCACAGTCTTGTTTGCTGGCATCTGTCCAATGCTGGTCGCCACATGACAGGAAGGATGTGGAGGCTTTGGAGAGGGTGCAGAAGAGGTTTACCAGGATACTGCCTGGATTAGAGGGTATGAGCTACTACGTGAGGCTAGAAAAACTCAGGCTGTTTTCTCTTGAGCAGTGGAGGTGGAGGGGAGACTTGATAGACGTCTATAGAATTATGAGATGCATAGATAGGGTGGATAGTCAGAATCGTTTTCCCAGAGTTGAAATGTCTAATAGTAGGGGGCATGTATTGAAGGTTAGGGGGTAAAGTTCAAAGGAGATGTGAGGGGCAGGTTTTTTTTTACACAGTGCTGGAGTCTGGAAAGCACTGCCAGGGGTGATGGTGGAGTTAGATACTATAGGGACATTTAAGGGACTTTTAGATAAGCACATGAATATGCAAGGAATGGAGGAATACCGACCAAGGGCAGGCAGAAGGGATTAGTTTAACTTGGTGGCATGTTCGGCACAACATCCTGAGCTGAAGGGCCCGTTCCTGTGCTGTACAGTTCTATATCTATGTTGAACTTTATTGGCATTTCATCCATATTCTCAATGCAAGACAACTATATGCATTCTTCTCTCAATGCTGGATGACAATTGGGGGAACGTGATGACATTATCATCATGTTCACATGCCAGCAAAGTTTTGTTTACAGAGAGTACCCAAGTTGAATCTTTTGCACAATCTGGCACTAGCCTGGAACTCTGAAACAATACTTCTTCACTGAGGCATAGGATCAGTGGTAGTACTAATCACTAGGGTACTAATCCAGAACCTTGGGTTAATATTGTGGAGACATACATTAGAATCTCATCATGGCAGATGATGGGATTCGAATTGAACAAAGTCCTGGAATGAAGAAAACCTAATAGTGACCAATGTAGTATATTGGAAAAAATCCATTTTGTCCACTAATGTGTTTTAGGGAATGAAATCATGGGGAGGCGATGGCCTAGTAGTATTGTCATTGGTCTGTTAATCCGGAGACCCAGACAACAATCTGGGGACCCGGGTTCAAATCCCGCCATGGCAGAATTCAATAAAATATCTGGAAATTAAGAGTCCAATGATGACCGTGAATCCATTGTCGATTATTGGAAAAACCCATCTGGTTCACTAATGTCCTTTAGGGAAGGAAACTGCCATCCTTACCTGGTCTGGTCTACATGTGACTCCAGATCCACAGCAATGTGGTTGACTCTTAATTGCCCTCTGGGCAATTAGGGATGGGCAGTAAATGTTGCCTAGCCAGCAACACCCTCATCCTGTGAATGAATAAGGGATCAGCTATCCTGGTCTGGCTTACGTGCAGCTCCAGATCCACAGCAACGTCCTAGATCTCGGCTCCCCACTCAATAAGCATGACTTCCTGACCCATAGACTGCAATCAGTAAGAATAGATGATAACACCTCCTCCACCGTAATCCTCAACACCAGTGGTCTGCGAGGCTCCATACTCAGTCCCTTACTATACTCCCCATGCAATCAAAACCATGTGGCTGAATTCCTCCCCAACTCCATTTACAAATTTGCTGATGACACCACCACAGTGGGTCGAATATCAAACAATGATGGGACGGAGGATAAGAAAGAGATTGACAGCTTGGTGGTATGGTGTAAAGACAACAATCTCTCCATCAATGTCAGCAAAATGAAGGGGCTGGTCACTGACTTCAGGAAGCTGAGTGGAGGACATGCCCCTGTCTGCGTCAGTGGTGCTGAGGTGGAAATGGTTGAAAGCATCAAGTTCCTCAGACTGACAATCACTAACAGTCTATCCTGGTCCACCCATGTCAACACGAAGGTCAAGAAAGCACAACACCGCCTCTACTTCCTCAGGAGGCTAAGGAAATTCAGCATGTCCACAATGACTCTCACTAATTTTTATAGCTACACCACAGAAAGCATCCTATCAGGATGCATCACAGTGTGGTATGGAAACTGGTCCTCCTAAGACCGCAGGAAACTACAGACAGACAGTATTGGAAACAGCCCATTCCATCATGTAAGCCAGCCTTCCATCTACTGACTCCATCCATACTTACCGCTGCCTCAGAAAACCAACTAACATAATCAAAGACCCCTCCCGTCCTAGTTATACACTCTTCCACCCTCTTCCGTCAGGCAGAAGATATAAAAGTTTGAATGCACATATGAACAGATTCAAGAACAGCTTCTTCCCCACTGTTAACAAACTTTTGAATGGACCTCTCAAATGTTTATTCTGATCTCTCTCTCTCTCAATCAGTCTCTCTCTCTCTGCACCTTCTGTGACTGTAACACTACTATACACTGTTTTGCTAATGCACTTTGTATGATATGATCGGCCTGGATAACATGCAAAACAACACTTTTCACTGTAACTCAGTACTTGTGACAATAATATATCAAACTCAATGTGGTTGACACTGAATGGCTCTCTGGGCGATTAGGGTTGGGCAATAAATGCTGGCCCAGCCTGTGACACCCTCATCCCATGAACAAATGTTTTAAAAATGGCTGAGGGTGATTTTGTTAAAGCTTGTTAATCCACTGTCATTTCGCCTCCAGTTTAAACTGACCCACACATCTATCATTCTTTCTCAAATGCATCGCGATAGACTTGTAATACATTTCAGTCTTGACAGGTGGCTGGGAGATTGTCATTGGAACTGACGGAGAAAATCTAAAGGTTCCTACACATGCCATTAATTCAACAAACCAAAGTAATTTTCGATAAATGATGAATAATCACAATGTGGTTTGATCTCTGAAATTCTAGAGTCAACGTCTCCGTGAGGTATGTGACAGATATTTTAGACTAAAAGTCATGGGATTGACTTTTACACAAGAGCAAACTGTACATGAGTATATATGGCACACATGGTCGTTCACAGAGATTCATACAAACAATTACAATATTAAATACACACACAAATACGTAACAGTAGAAAATCATTTCAAAAGACCTATTAATTAAACGAATACTGTGACAATACTGTGCTTTAAAGAGATGTACACTTTCCTGTTTCACAGTGGTGCCAAAATGTCTGCTTCAGACAGGCAATTGGTGAACAGCTTTTGAGTTCTCCCTGGTTATTGTTTCTTTTTTAAACAGACAAAAGTCATGAGTGGGTGAGGTCAGGCTCACACAGACCCAGCAGACTTTAGTTTTGCTTTCAATTAGGTACGATTTGCTGGCTGAAAGCTCCAGTTCTCTATTACTACGGTGAAGTCTTAGGCCGAGAGGCTTCCTCTTAAAAATCAAAAGGGGCAGATATTTTTTGGTGTTCCTTTCTACTGAACTGGAGAGAGACAGCACATGAGAATAATAACAGTGTTGCTTAATTGTCTTTTGCAAGGGGGTGTTTATGGGATGCTGCCGATACTGGAACAGTTGATGATTAGCAGTAAAATAATACAATATCTTGTTAAGTGTTTCAATAAAGTTATGCCAATTCTTTTTGTTGTATTTTAACTGTGATGTAAGAATAAGGTGTGTTTCAATGAAAGCTTAGTGGTGAACCAAATGAATCACTCTGGAACATAGCACCTTATACTTGCCTTTTAAAAAAAATCTAAAAGTTAGGATTGAGGCTATCACCATAACAGAGCATGCGAGACAGCATGCGTGTGTGCGCACGCGCACATGGGGTGGGGATGTCAAACTCAAAAATTCCACCAGAAGCATTCTAAGTAAAGCTCTAAACTTCTTGCACCTGATGCTCTTTGGTAGATTCCCTGACTGAAGATTACAGGCATAGCCTCATCTATATTGATTTAATATTTCTAATAAGTTGAAGAAAAGCACAATTAAATCGCATCATATCCAATTTAAGTATATTTGAAGTTTTGTTAACTAGCCGTGGGGTAACGTAATGTTTATCAAGCTTCAGGAAATCAATGCATTCTGACTCTGCTTTATGTCAACTTAGCAAGCCCAAAAATGATTGCTGTGCATTTTCATTTTGTTTAGCAACCAGCTTCTAACAGATTATTAACTGCTGAAAAAGAGTACTTTCTGCTGTCAAAGGTTTTAACATTTCCCTTGCCAAGACAAACACAAATCATGTGAAAACTTCTATTTCAAGACTTGAAAGGGCTTAGAGCCACCTATAGATGACACTATTCCACTACATCTATGTAACAATGCCACATGCTCTCTTTATGAAAAAGGATAAAAAGGCTCAAGTTCAAGTACAGGTACGGTGCACAACTACAGAGGTCACCAAATAAAAATACCTGACTTGCAGAGTCATCTTTTGCTAAAGAAGTACTTGACTAAAAGCTTTAAATAGAAATGACCACACTTTTGCTACAAATACTGAGTAATATGAAAGGTTTAAGAAAAAAAAGTTGAAAACAGGAAGGATTCTATGCCTCAACATGAACTGGAGTTATCTAGGGACTCTGCAGTTGAACTTATGTCACAGTGCTAACATAGAAGACATTCAGCAGGTGGTCAGTTCAGTGAAGTCCAACAAGAAAGCAATTAAGTGAGAACTGGCGTAAACTGTCATAATGATGTAAGCAGTTCGTCTGCCCATTGAAACAAGGCTTTTCCTCAGAATTATCATCCTCTGATAGAAATAGGTTATTTGAGATTGCACAGCTTTGTCCACACCCAAATAGTACATAGTATTTTAATACACTGAAATCATTTCACTTAGCACTATTATAATATTGCACACAGTCTAAAAATGGAAATAAGTGTAGGTGTTTCTTTAAAAAAAAAATCCCAGCTGTTATAAAATTCATGACCTCGATTTTAAGGACATTACATTCTAGTCATAATGGCCCACAGCCGCTGTACCTATACAAGCCAAACATGTGTGATCCAGAAGGTTATTTACAGATAAAACACAAGGACTGAGATTCTGTGAAACCAATTATCATCAAGTAGGGCAATTCTTCAACGAATAAAGATAGAATTACTTAGACTCTAAAATTACTTTGTTAGTTTAATTATACTATTTTAAAATGTTTCTCAGTTCTGTATTTTATACTCGTCATAATATTGCCAGTTGAGGATCTATTCAATGCAGCTTACTGCAGCCCTTTGTTATGAAACAATTGATTAACCAGATAATAATAAAAAAGTACCATTGGTTATTTACTTAAATCAAATTAGTAGTAGGAGGAAAAATGCTTTCTTAACGAGTGTTGTACAAGAATAAGTACTTCAGCTGTTCAAACCAACAAGGATCTTCTAAGAGCAGGGTTACTTGTTTGATGTTTTTATTGTATCAGATTTCTTTTCCATTCTCACTAACTCCTTTATTAGATGATGCAGTTATACAGTAACAGTACCTTTTGTATTTGTTGATTTTTTAAAATGTTTTTTTTTCTTAGAGAGAAAACATTGCACATATACCAAATAAATGTATACCGGCATACATATTATAATTTGGAATGTAAAAATGGGATGTTTTTGGTAAATTTAAAATAAATCTCTGATCATTTATTTCCAAACTGGGATCATGAAAAAAGCTGAACCGATGCAATTAACGTTGCAAGATTCAAATTCAGAAGTAGTAGTAGAACAGAAACTGTTTATTGAGAATCTGAAGTAATTAGGAATTGAAATGAATTACAAACATTTCCTCTGGTAAAATACCAAATAAACGGTGTGTTTAGCTTCACACAGCCACGCAGACAAATTGTATACCGCCCCACTACCAATAAACACACCTGGTCCTCTTCCAAATCTCTATCATCAAAATCAGCAGCGAAATGATCCTCTCCACCGGCCAGTCACTGGCTGGTACTCTGACTCAGCAGCACCCCACTGGGTGAGTCATAGGCCTAGCACCATCATCCCCATACCTGCCAAATTTTGGGCCCTGCACTGCACCCCAGCTGTTTCAAGCCTAGCAAACCCCACCATGAATGTGGGCTTGGCCCTAAATGGCACACAACTTGCTCAAGGTAAGTGATGGCTGCGCCTGGCTAGTTATGACCTACAGGTTTCCAACACGCCACCCTGAATAGCCCCTCCAATCTCAGTACGCAGACTGCCACCAACGTTCCTCCGATCATCAATTTTGTCTCGAGCTGAAACAGCAGGAGAGAGGGGACCCATGACTGGACAGTAATGGAAAATTAGAATCTCTGATTGCAGAAGCTGCTCCTTACAGGCTCTGCTGTTTGCACATTATGATCACTCCATCAGTGTTTTGGGAGCTTTTGAGGTGAAATTGTCTGTCTTGCCCACATAGTTCTGAGCGCTCCTACCAATAACACATCATAATGTATAGCATGGAAGAGCACCTGGTTTCAGCAGTTACCAGTATTGAATGGTAACCCAATTAATTAATATCTCATCTATTCTTGTTGGGAGTTGCGAAAAAGGTTAACAATATTGTTATTTCAGCATAAAATTATAGCTTGATCAGCACTGTTGCATTCCAAGACAAGATTTTATGTTACACTTTAAAAGGTATTCATGCTTATTTCCAGCAATTTAAAAAAATAAAAGAAGTGCAGAAATAGGCCAAATAATGATATGAAAGCTAATACGGAGCTTCTTGAAACATCTGAGTTAATTTCTCTAATATGCAAAATTAAAAAGCTCCAAGCAGTTAGAAAGACAGCATTCCCAAGTTAGAACAGTCACTGAATAATAGTAACAAGTTATTGACTCACCAGCAGTGAGAGTATTTGGGGTAAAAATACAAAATACAAAATTTAACTTGCAGAAATCTTCACATACCATTCCCATCATTTAAACAATATACTCCAGCCACTCAGAATTCTAAATGATTGCAGATTTCATTTTGTTGTCATGGAATTTAAGCTTTCTGGTTTACCTTGAACTGAATAAGAAATTTCTCATGCTTCAATAATTGATTTTCCACATCGTTTCAACTAATGGTGCTATTTGATTTTTTCCACTTGCCTCATAATCCACCTACATTCTCCAACCTCCTTCTTTTCTCTTACTGCATCACATACTAACCCACCCCCCAAGTCCCCAGTGTGTTTGTACTGGCCAGTAACCAGCAGTCAATTCACTGCCAAGCAAGGCTGAGAATCAAGTTGAAACAAGGACAGCGGCAACTGACTCCAGCAAGAGCACTGTGAAATCAGCAGATCCTGCGTTAGAAGGGTTTCAAACCAATGGCTAGTGCAACAAACAAAACAAAAGGAAATGTGGTTTGAATTAATGAGATGTAATTTGTTTCTACATAATGTCTCTTTGACTCTAGAATCCTGCACTCATGTACAATTTGAGATGTTATTATGTACAGAACTCTGATCTGTTTTGAATTCTAGGGAGGCTGAAAGAAAACAACAACAGGAAAAGACAAGCCTGTACACAGAAGCAGTGAGGAGGATTTTCAGCAACTAACACGTCTGGCAAGTTTATTTCCCACTGAGCACACACTGCAGGAGGGCACAGAGATTTTAACTGTGAGACTTTAATTAAATGCCATCAGACCACTTCCTGCATGTGAAGAGAGTGCAGTATGGCTGCTAGCAGGAAGTCTTCAACAATCCTCAGCTATTTGCTAACTTCCAGGTTAATGGTGGGAGAGAGGAGAAGGTTTGGGATCAGTTTCCAAAATAGGGAAGTTTAAACTCTCCTTGGGGAGACAAAGAACACACTACCTCCTCTGGCCACAAAGAAACATTTTAAACTTAATGGAAGAGCCACTTGCCTTGAGAACAACGATAGATTTTCTATCAAGCATAAATATCCAGGCAGCACATTACTAGCCCTGGTCACTTCCCTGCTCAAATCCCGATACTTATCAGCATAAGAGGCTCTCATCTGCCCGAGGTTTGCAAGTTAATACCTGAACTGATTGGTATACATGCAGAAAATTAACCACCTTGCTTTTAACAGCCTATTTAGATTCTAGTGGCGCAGTATTAGTGTCTCTACTTCTCAGCCAGGAGACCCTGAATCAAGTCCCCACTGGTCCAGAGGCTGTCATACCATGTCTGAACAGGTTGATTAGAAAGTAGTCTAACAGCCCGTTTTCTGATTCCCACCAGGCAGGTAAGGTGACAATTAATCTTGCAAGGTGAGCAACTCCAAGTTGCTACACAAAAGCAAGAATGCGATACCATTAGAAAATCCCTACAAATACTTCAGTAAATTATAATAACAGATGGCCAAACAGCCAGGCAAGGAAGTCGACAGCCAGTGAGCAACATCTATTTATTCCACACCGATATGCCATCTAAATAGTATCCACTGCTTTTCTTCTCATACTTATTAACATAGATATTGAAACAGTTACTCTGATACAATTCGACATTTGCATTGCTGGTCGGGCCTATTAAAATCTGTCACTTTAGATAGTGACTCTCCCCTTGCATCCTTACTACCGCCATGCAGAAGAATCTCTAAAATTCCTCTGGAGGGTACCCTATTTGGGTTTGAATTGCATTGGAATGAAAGTGGCTAATTTCTGTACGAGAAACAGTGATACTACCCACACAATCCTTTTAAAAAGAAACAGCACACATTAGAGACTAAATACATCTGCATAGTATCAAATGCAAGTAAGATCATTTGTACTTCCTATATAAATAAAACAATATTTTAAACTCTTCATACATTCATCAAGGCGTCTCTGAAGGCATTAAAATAGTTTGTGTTTAGCGTTTAGCATCACTTGGATTTCTTTTGTCTCCAAAACTATACCACCTCAGATTCCTAATTAGAAAAACAGGAAACCAATCAAAGTGACGCCGCAACATTTGACAATAATGAGTATTGTCAAACAAAAAAAATGATGTACAAGTTATGGAAATAAATTTGTATCCGAATTAGGCAAACTGTCACCAAATTACCTAATTTGCTAATAAAGCTTTAATGCACAAAAACTCATTATAAACCACATATGCATTGCCTTGGTGCAGGTATTGTGATTTTAAAAGTAAACAACCCTTAACAGAACTTCGAATGAACAACACAAAATAAACGTTAACACCAATCTTAACTGTATGTCTGGTTACTTGACTAGGAATTGCCTTGCAGGCATAAAATATTAAAATTGCCAATCCACACGCAGGAGTTTCTTCTGCAGAAATTCTGAAACAAACATCTGTATGCATTCTCACAAGTTTACAGTCTTGCAATGTTAAAACTCCAAATGGCCTGCTTTAGACATTTTACTGGGTACTGCAGTACTAGGCACTCCTGTAAAGAGTTTGAGTTTACAACACCAATTTGCATTCAAGAAGCACCTTTAACCTGCAAAAATGACTTGAAGTATACACAGTGCAGTAAAAATAAATGATTGCACAACCAAAGAAAAGCTTTAAAGAAGTGGGCGTGAGAGAGGATTATACAGAAAAAGGTGTACAGGGTGATGACAAAATTTTTCAGAGCAGGAGCTCAGTGCATGAAGGCAATTATGCTACAATGGCAAAATACAGGGAGGATACAGGGATGCCAAAGTCAGAATTGTGAACAGTTTTGGGCAATTAACAGGCTGGAAATGGTGACAGAGATAGGGAAGACTGAAGCCTGAAGCCAAAAGGTAATTTATAAATGGGGATGAGAATTTTAAAGGCACTGGGGGGACTACTAGGTGATATAGAACGATGGAAACAGAAAACAGAAGTAGTAGGCCATTCAGCCCTTTAAGCCTGCTCTGCCATTCATTGTGATCATGATTGAACATCCAACTCAATAACCAGTTCATACATTCTCCAACATTCTTAGATCTTTGCAGTCCCAGGCACTACATTTAATTCCTTCTTGAAATCATACAATGTTTTGGCCTCAAATACTTTGTGGTAGCAAATTCCACAAGCTCACCACTCTCTGGCTGAAGAAATTCCTCCTCTGCAGTCTTAAATGGTTTATTCCATTTCCTCATACTGTGGCTCCTAATTCTGGACTCCCCACCATCAGGAACACCCTTCCTATATCTACTCTGTCCAGCTCTGTTATAATTTTATAGGTTTCAAGGAGATCCACTCTCATTCTTCTAAACTCCAGCAAATTATAATCCTAACCAATTCAACTTCTCCTTTTACGCGAGTCCTGGCATCCCAGAAATCAGTCTGGTAAACCTTCCCTCTGTACAAGAACATCCTTCCTGAGATAAGGAGACCGAAATTAGACACAACATTCCATGTCCCACAAGGCCCTGTATAATTGCAGCAAGATATTCTTGCTCCTGTACTCGAATCCTCTTGTTATGAAAGCCAACGTATCATTTGCCTTCTTCATTGCCTGCTACACCTACATCTTTACTTTCAGTGACTGGTGTATGAGGACACCAAGATCATGTTGCACAATCTCCTCTCAATCTATCATCGTTTACATAATAATTTGCCTTCGTGTTTTTTGCGACCAAAGTGGACAACCTCATATTTATCCACATTATACCACATCTGCCATGCGTTTGCCCACTTACACATTACATCCAAATCACAATAAAGCATCTCTGCATTCTCCTCACTGCTCCCCCTCCTAGCCAGCTTTGTGTCACCTGCAAATTTGGAAATATTACATTTAGTTCCCTCATCTAAATCATTAATACATATAGTAAATAGCTGGGGTCCTAGCACTGATCCCTCTAGAACCCCATTAATCACTGACTGCAATTCAGAAAAAAGACTTTGAAGAACAGAGGCGAGGGCTATATTCTAAATGAGGAAATGTTCAGAAATCTGAAGCACAAAGGGACCTGGGAGTTGGGTTTCAGGATTTCCTTAAGGTTAACATGCAGATGGCTGTGGAGGCCAAGTCACTGAGTACGTTTAACACAGAGATACATAGGTTCTTGACCAGTAGGGTAGTCAAAAGTTACAGGAAAATGGGATTATAAAAGATGATAGAGCAGTCGCAATGGGCGATTAACCCGATTCTACTCCTATGGATCCCTTTCTTCCTGCTCATTGTTTCTCATCGGTCAGTCAATTTTCTATCCAATCCAATATACTACTCCCAATCCCATATGCTTTTATCTTACACGTTAATCTCTTATGTTGGACTTTGTTGAAAGCCCTTCTGAAAATCCAAATAAACCACATCCACTGTCTCCACCTCATCAACTGTACTAGTTGCATCCTTGAAGGGTTCCAGTAGATTTGTCAAGCATGATTTCCCTTTCATAAATCCAGGCTGTCTGATCCCATCGCTGTTTTCCAAGTGCTCTGCTGTTATGTATTTCACAATGGACTCAAGCATTTTCTCCAGCACTGACATCAGGCTGACTGGTCTTTAATTCACAGTTATCTTTCTGTCTCCCTTTTTAAATAGATGGGTTACATCCCATCTGAAGGAACTGTTCCAGAATGTGCAGAATCTTGGAAGAGGATCATCAATGAATCCACTATTTTTAGGACCTGTTCTTTAAGTATTTTGGGATGTGGATTGCCAGCCCTGGGAATTTATGTTCTTCAACCCCATCTCCCTACTAAGACCAATTTCCTTCAGTTCCTACCTGTCACTAAACCTGTGGGGTCCTTCAACATTTCTGGTATGCTGTAAGAGACCTACATTTGTCTTCCATCTTCTTCTCTTCACATACCTATAGAAGTGGTTTTTCTATTCCAAACAAGCTGATTCTCAGACTCTATTTAAGAAGACCGTAAGATATAGGAGCAGAATTAGGCCATTCAACCACCGAGCCTGCTCTGCCATTCCCTAATTGCACAGCGTGCAGTCAAGAGTCAACCACATCGCTGTAGATCTGGAGTCATATGTAAGCCAAGTAACGATGATAGATTTCCTTCCCTAGATGATGGATGGATTTTTCCAACAACTAGCAGTGGTTTCATGGCCATGATTAGACCCTTAACTCCAAATTCTGTTTAAAGTTTTTGAGAAGACTTGTAGAGCTCAGATTGTGGATGAGGTTGTTGGTTTCTTTGTCGAGCTGGTAGGTTGGTTTGCAGACACTTCATCACCATACCGTCATCAATTCTGAGCTGGAGTTCATCAAGCAGCCAACACTTGCTACAGATGTGGTCACTCTGAACCAAAATGGGGTCCACAATCTCCTACATCTGCACATGTTGATAGCTTTCTTGCGAGCAAGTTTCTCCTCTCTCAGATGTGATCTCACAAAAGGGTTTCTTATGCCCGAGATAATCCTGTCCCTGATAACTTAATCTTTCATTTGTCCCAACTCTCAGGACTCATCTAGATGTGTCAACACTTACTGATCTATAGTCTTCGCCCCCCACAACCCCCCACTGTTCTGATGGCGAATGCAGATTCAAAAGTAACATAACTGATTACTCAAAATAAGTCTTCGAATCCTTCACAGCCTTTCCTGTCCACGTTTCCTACTTCTTAGAGAGATCTAGGCTGCAATACAGCTTGCAACATATTTTCTCCAGTTCTGATAACAGGATTTCTACTCCTATTTGCACAGTTCTTTTTAAAAATTAAGTCCTGTAGCTATATCAAAGTTTTCACACAGTCTAAAACAAATTCCAATTCTGTCTAATATACCCTTTCATTTCCACAGCACCAAGGAGTGAAAAATTCACAGCCATTCCGAGTCACCAAGCACTCAAAATTTTCTGACTACAGTTTTAATCCTTCCTAGTGTTTTGTTTTTCAGTAGCTGGCTCTCTTCCAGCACTGAAAATTCATGCAATCTGACTTTCACCATTCAAATACCATATATGAAGTAGTATGCCACTAACTATTAGGAATCAGTTCAGCAGAAAGGTAGGAGGTCACATGAATATAGCAAGCAAGCCAGTACTATACACATTTTCCAAACAGTGGTGAAACATCTCAAGGCACATCAATGAAGTGTTATCAAACAGAATTTAACAGAGAGTTACCACAGGGCAACTGGCCAAAAGAAAGCTCGAAAGGATACACTTTAAGGTGTGACCGAAGGAGGAAAGAGAGGTTTGAGACAATTCAAGATCTTAGGTCCTCAGAGGTGTCAGTGATGGGGTGACTAAGCTTGCGAATATTCAAAAGAAGGCAGCCGATGTATGAGATTTGCAGGGCTGAAGGAATAGATTTCCTATTTCATATAATTACCAAATATCTTTGATGTAATAAATGGTCCAAACATTTCAAAACACAGGTGAAAGTAAATAAATATTTACATCAGTTTAACACTGGCTAATTTTGATCAGTAATTTCTGCTATTTTTGTTTGAAAATGCTCTAACACTGTACAGTAGTGTAATGAACAACTGATATTTGGTCCTCCCATATCCCTGCACCTGAAGTGTAAACAAGCACTATTCCAAATGCATTGCTATTGTTTTAAACTGTAAATCTAGGATTCTGTTGACAAGACAATCCATCAGTCACAGAATTCTCTGCCTGTTTGTGGTCTTACTAAAATGGAACCCAATGCTGTTAAGGGAACACAAGAATGGGGAAGGCCAGTCAATCCCACAAGCCTGTTTTGCTATTCGGTGAGATCATGACTGATCTGTATTCTGTAATTATCTGTCCTCCTTAGTTCAATATCTTTTTATAACCTACAAATAAAACAATAATCAAATAGAGATTTGAAATTAACTGAACAGCATTTACTGCATCTTATAGAACAGAGTTCCATACTTCTAACCTTTGCACAAAGAAGTAGTACTTAACTTTTCTCCTGAATGGCCTGGTACCAATTTCCCTCTTTTATTCTAGACGTCCATACCAACAGACTGAGTTTCCTTCTATTAAGTCTATCAATTCTTTTCAAAGTTGTAAAAACCTAAAATCAAAACACTCGTTTATTTTATACATTCCAAGGAATTGTAACTAATCTAGAATTTGGATTACGGTACACTGACCTCACTCTCCTGAATGAAGATGCAATGCCAAGCATAGAGTGAAAATTGCCTCACTGCAAAACTATATTAACAACCATAATCTATGAAAAAGCTCAAAAGTAAAAGATGGTTACATTAATTCTTAAGTGTATAGAATTCATCCGTGACGTTCACAAAAATAATTCAAAAAGAAAATTAGTTCAAAGTAGCTGTATGTGTTGACCTGTGCAGTCCATAGATCAGGTACCATAACATTGAATCAATAGCGACGGACTTTGGATCAAAAACAGATGTAAAATACCAACTGAAACAAAACACTTCCAGAACTCTCTGGAATTACAGCACTGAAAATTCTCTCAATGCTTTACATAATCAAGAAAATGGCAGTACAAAGTTATTCTTCACAATACTAATTTCGTCACTGATACATATATGGACATGACAGTGAGGTAAAAACAGACCTGAACACAGTCTATTTCCTAAGCTCTCCTCATTTCACTCTAAAAGCAAGGAGTCACTTGATCCCAGGAATGTGTACCCTGATCACATTGTGCAGCCCAGATTCTACTGCAGAATCCACCAACATTTAGAAACTATTCTCAATACTTCTGTGAAAGACTTTTGATCTCAACTTGGCGGTCAGAGCACACGGAATATGGAACATTCCAGCGGCCCTTCACTTCTAGGCTGGGCAAAGAATTATTATCCAATGAGATCAGGATAGGCAGCAGCCATTGTTAATGAAGGGTACCCCACAGGGACCCTACCTCATAAACACACGTGCAAAACCTGCTTTAAAAGACACAATAACATTCCTCCCAGCCAGTTTCAGGCCCTCAGGCTTGTAGCAGCAAACAATCATTCAGTCTCTTCTCCCCAGACACATTCCTGATCCAGTTCAAAGGCTCCATGAGTCACTTCCCCCATCACATACAACTGAGCACCTGCTTCAAGAAAAAGACCTTCCTGCAGAGACATGCTTGCTGTCAAGATTTTGATGTTGGAAAAATGTTTGAAACCAACTGCAAAAAGTCCCAGCATTATCACCAAACCTCTCTCTTGCATCATTCTCAATTGTACACTTCTTTCTGACAATCTACTCCAAGTATTCCATGGTGAAACTACTCAAAACAGACTTTGAGACAAAAAAATGAGCTACTAATGAATACAGCTGCTTTGTTTTGAGTGAGGCCAGAAAAAGGTCTTGTAAAATAAAAAATGGCTGGAACTTGACAAACACTGTATGTGCAGTGAAGGTATCATCCCAAGATTTTTCAGTTTAAAGGGTTATGAATTTTCTTATCTCTGTTCAACAGCTGTACAGGTTCGCCATTGAAGGCACCTCCTTAAAAACTGTGTTGCCCTTCACAGGTTGTTATTGTACTTTGGGATTACTGCATGTAAAACTGACAGTATAGGCAAGATAAGGAAGGGTAAATTCAAGGAAATTGCAAACAGAAAATACATCCTTTTACGATACATTAGCAGAAACTTACTGAGCACCAGAATATTGCCATTTTAAAACCAATCTGTGCAAATTCCAGTTTCCAATTATTACCTCATTACAACCATTGCCTTATCAACTTCTAATGGAATAACTTTCTTGCTGTAACTCCATTGGGCACTCCTTTCTTTTCAATCCCTGCCTCCATTTTTGGATATGTACATTTTCCTTCCTGTAACACCAAGCTGTATGCTTTTTTAATTCAAAGTCCAACTAATTTAGAGGCTTTTTTCCACTTTTAGAACTTTTACAAGCATATATCTTTTCATAAAATATTTCCCGGTTTTACGGACAATCTAAGTAAGGGCCTAAATGAAAACAGAAGTAATCGTCTGAATTTTTTTCTGAAAGAGCATCTGGAAGCAGATTCATCTCCCTCCCCTGACAAAAATGTCTAATTAATCCCTGACCCCCACAATGTTCATTTATTGTGGAACAAAGAAAAAAATAGGCTGATGTAACGCAGCTGGAAACATTTTTCTACAAAAGGAAATGCCGGTTAAAAGACTGGCTTCACTGTTTTGAGAGCAGAATATATAGAAAAATTCTCTGACAGCTTCATTTCACACCCTTTATATTCTTCTTCAAACATCTTCAAATGGACTTAGAATTTCCCCCCACCCACTTTACTTCACAATTTCCCACAGTCTTGAAGGTTTTGTTATTTAGATGATGACCCTGACTACTGCTGGAATCTCAATTTAAATTATTTAGGTCAAGCTCTACACAATTTTCGAACAAAACGGCAGACCCTGTGTTATAGTGAATGCTTTCTCAATAGAGGACTACAGAAAAAAACTACAGTAGAAATAAGCAAATCAATTTCAAAAGCAAACGTGCACAGTGTACAATTACTAATACCTCACGGAAGATCTAATTATGTTAGTCTTGAGAAGTTTAAAATAATTTATTTTACGATGGTTCATTGTTTAGCACTGCTGACTCTCAGCGCCAGGGACCCAGGTTTGGTTCCACCCGCAGGCGACTGTCTCTATAGAGTTTTGCACATTCTCCCCCCATCTGTGTGGCTTTCCTCCGGGTGCTCTGATCTCCTCCCACAGTCCAAAGATGTGGAGGTTAGGTGGATTGGCCATGCTAAAATTGCCCATAGTATCCAGGGATGTGTAGGCTAGATGGATAAGCCCTGGGAAATGCTGGGTTAGAGGGATAGGAGGGCGGGTGGGTCTGGGTGTGCTGCTCTTCAGAGGGCTGGTGTGGATTCAATGGGTCAGATGGCCTGCTTCCATGCTGTAGGGATTCTATGATTCTATGAATTGGAAAGTTGTATATTTACACTTGCACTGAGATTTCAACAACTAAACTTTATTGTCAAGTATAATTGTATTTGCCAAAAAAACAATTTAACACACATTTAGAAGTTGTGAACTTTACTTTGGGGGGTGCTGGTGGAAACGGGAAAGTGGGAAGATAGAGATAAAAAGTGACAACTATTGTGAAGATACTATGCTATTACACAAAAAGTACTCCTGTTACATGCAGTAACCACTCCTTAAATTCAATCCCCTCCTTCAAATTAAAGTCATGTCCTTAAAGAATTTGGATCATTTTAGGAATGCAGATTTGCCTATCAAATGGCATACTTTGGTTTGCTAGGATAAAATATCCAAGAAACAATAACAACAAAAGGAAAATAAGAGTTTAACAAAGACGTTTTCTTCATCTAAAAATATTTTGTGAACAAAACAAATTTATATTCTAGTGCTCTATGAATAACAAACAACCATACACGTGCACAAACACACATTATATGTACAGAAATAGGAGGTTTCTTTAGTAACAA
Source organism: Rhincodon typus (assembly GCF_021869965.1). NCBI lineage: Eukaryota > Metazoa > Chordata > Chondrichthyes > Orectolobiformes > Rhincodontidae > Rhincodon > Rhincodon typus. The sequence goes on from NC_063344.1 coordinate 1,959,209, forward strand.
AATGGAGGAGAATGCTGCAGTGCAATTACGGATGACAATTTCCTCCAGAATGAAGCAAAAACCACATGTTAAAGGAAAGTACAGATCAGCAACGCAACGGGTAGGGGATAGGCAATAATCGATGAAAGAAGCTCTTTGGAATGTTATAGTGCATACCAGTATGCAAGACATACTTATTCAATAAATAAAAGTCCTGTGAACAAAACAGATGACCTTTAAACAACTAGTTCTCAGGTTGACATTAAAAGGAAAGAATATAGAAGTTATTTTCCTTTTAAATTTTCTAACAATAAATTGCTATTGCTGTAATCTCATTGTGGTTTTAAACAAGCTATCAATGAGCTACACAGTTAATGGGATGGTGTAATCGCTTCAGAAGTGAAGCTTTACTCTAACATTACAAATAATTCTGAGAAGGCTGCTATTTCCTGGAATATTTGAAAATATCCAAAACACTTCTATTGGTGTCTTGGCTGATATTGTCAAAATAATCAGTTGCAAAGCGTTGGTATTCTTTTCATTAATGACTTAATTTAATCACTTCACATGCTTTTTAACCTAGAACACATATTGACAACAAAAACTGTACAGTAGTCACCCACCTGACCTCAAAGGAAACTCAAAAACCAATGTGTGATCCTCTGTTTCAGTTACTCAATTTTTCATAATACGAATCTAGTTGCATTACTTATTTAGTTTTAATATTTGAAAACTTCTACACACACTACTTCCCTATCGAAAACTGGTACCTATTAAATAAATCAGAAATAGTAGGAACTGCAGATGCTGGAGAATCCGAGACAACAAGGTGCAGGGCTGGATGAACACA
>NC_063344.1:1965037-1997073 GCF_021869965.1 Rhincodon typus
TCCCCGCTGCTGCTGCAGCAGCCCCCGGACTAGATTCCCCCCGACTCCGGACTGGATCCCCGCTGCAGCAGCAGCAGCCCCCGGACTGGATCCCCCCTCCCCGACTCCGGACTGGATCCCCCGGACTAAAACAGAAATAGCTGATTTATTTAAAAGCAGCAGCTGATCCCCTCCCCCCTCAGTATTAAACACAAACACAAACACAAACACAAACCTACTTCGGGGGGAGGAGGCGGCACCGAGGACTTTAACCGAGTTTCTTTCTCTCTATTAAATAATTATTCCCTTTTTGGTGTAAAAAAGCCGCTCGTTAATGTTTCCGCCGCCGGGACCCGAGAAGCGCGCAGCCCGAGCGCAGTTTCAAAGAAAAACTCTTACACACTCCTTACTCCTTCCTTCCTTCCCTCTCTCTCTCTCTCTCTCTCCTCTCCTCCTCCTTCCACACTCACTCCCTCCCTCAGTCCACACGGGGCGCGCTCCCGAGACCGCGCCGCCCCGCGACCAACAGCCCGCTGCCCTCTCCGCCGAGTCCGCGCGCCCGGGACTGGAGTCTCAGCGGCGCTGTGTGTGTGTGTCTATCGGGGGGAGGGGAACGGGATCGCGCGCACGCCCCCCGCCGCCCCCACCTTCGCGAGCACGCGCGCCGGACCCCTCCTCCTTCCCGGGCCCGTCATTGGCCGCGGACTCTCTTGTTTACGTTCTATTTAGGAATGCCGACCCCGCCCCCTGCCCCCACATGCACGCGCGCCCCACCCCCCCCGGGGCAGAGGTGTCACTCCTTCCCCCACCCCCAGCAATGGCCCTCCTGATGGTACAAAAGGGCGAGGGAGATGCAGCCGCCACTCCTCATCACTCAGGAAGCTCGGGACACAACAGCTCTCTCCTGTTGGACTTACATTTCTCTCCAACACATCTCCATCCCTGGCAAATAAACGACATGTAGCTGAATAGGGACAGCCACTGTCATAACATGCCTCACATCTAAAAAGAAGAATAGGTTTGTGTGTGTTCTGTGTATAATAAATAAATAGATGGTTACAATTTTCCTGGGTGTAGCGGAATGTTTAAATTCACAGTGCAGTTTGAATTGATGCAGTTTCAGTTCGTCGTTGCTATTACTATACTAATAATGTCTACTGAGATCGCTTCAGGAAAGCAGTGGTGCAAGTTTGTGATGCAGAACTGCAGGTTTAACATTCAAATCCCAACCTCCGCATTTTTCTCTGCATTGCACATACCCCAGGTATCATCACGATGTTCCTGCCTGTTGCGAAGAAAAAACAGCACGTTACCTGTGTTATTTTTAAATTCCGTAAATATCACACATTTCTCACACTCAGGTGTAAATGCAGCAGCTGGATGGCGCACGAAGCCGTAAGGAAAGGCAACGGGGCATGTTTACAACTAATTAAATTCCAACACTCTTCCCTTGATTGGGGGAAGGGACTAACTTGCACAAAATAATTTATTCAGAGCAGAGTTATAATTGAAAAACATATAAACACAATGATGTAGGAAGCACAGACTCAGCATGTTTAGTCAATTCGTGAGTCGTTGTAAACAACATCTGTGCTTGAAGGCAGGAGTCCCTAGATTATTCTCTTTGACGGTCTGTGAGAGGAGGAACGTTGCTTACCTCTAGCCAGGACGTAAAAAAACAACTGTGATATGTTAAACTTTCTGAAATATTGATGCAAATTGTCTGTTTTAAATCAGCAGCTTTCCAATCCCCGCCTTCGTCCCCACACCCCGCCCACCGCTACCACCATATCATCCCGACCAAATCCAGATTCAACAAGAAAACAATGAGTAGAAAATAATAAATTGTAAGCGAATTTCCATTTGGCTGCTTTGAAAGCCGTGTTGCTGCGGCTGAAGTGGAATATTACCACCGCTCTACTGCCACCTGCTGTGAGGCACTCTAGATCCAGGCCAGAAGGAAACGGCGACATCTCAACAGTTTCCAATCTGTCAAATGTTATGGTTAAAATATTCTGATCTATGAAAATACTTCGATTCTACCAGTTTCCCAGAATGACTGCTTTTCTAGTGCGCTACGTATGGCTTCAACTTCTCACGTCCTAACACTATTTCTGTTTATGTTGTCTAAACAGTCGAGTATTTCGCAAATGTGCGCAGAAATTTCTATTGGGTCGCTTTAAAATTTGAATGACACTCGCTACATTTGTTACAGAAGGTTCTCTATTACCAGTGCTTTAGGGCAATTAGGGATCGCACTAAATGTCTACTGCAAGCCGACAATGAATTAAGGTCAGTCTCTGAGCTAATTTCGCGTCATATCTAAAACAAAAATAGTAATTGCTGGAAAAGATCAGCAGGTCTGGCAGCATCAGTGGAGAGAAATCAGACCCGAAACGTTAACTCCGATTTTTCTCTACAGATGCTGTCAGACCTGCCGAGCTTTTCCAGCAATTTGGTTTTGCTTCTGATTTACAGCATCCTCAGGTCTTTCGGTTTTTATTTAGTATGCACTTCATTTCTAAGCTGTTTCGAACACCAGTTCCACCAGCTTAGTGCTTGAATGCTACAATGTCATACTTTGGAAAATAAAACTGAATTGTACTCCTACCATTGTTGGGAATTACACTGCATATATAAAAGTTTCTAAAAGGGAACAAATACTTTGAAGTGAATGTCATATATCAACTTCACACAACTCAATTCAAAAAAATTAAATTTCAACAAAATTCATTTTAAAACCAGTTACATTTCATTTTTTTTTCCATGATGTTAAAAGTGATCACAATATTGAGACTTTAATAGCAGGTAATTTTAGTGTAAAACTCTAAATCTTGTCTTCTGAACGATCCAGGTCTGAATTTGATTAAGCTGGAATTTTCCCTAAGAGCAACAGCACCGCAAAATAGAATTTCAGCCAAGGGAAAAATTATGCCTTAGTAATTAACTCACCTAAAGGAAAGGGATTGAAATTTTACTGATTAGGCTAAGCACAGGAGATAAATTAAGGTACACTGATTATATGTTACTGTGACCATTCATGTCACTGGAACAATGTAATAGGTCAGATCAGACTATAAATTCGTAAGAAAATTCGAGAATTTTGCTCCATTATATATGGTCATAAAACAGAAACTTAAGTTTATTTGTGGTTTAAGGTCGTTTACCTGGTGTGAAACCGCAGAGTATATTGCAAAGCTAATGGTCAATGTTTAATGAAGTTGCTTAATTGGAACTAATGAGTTTTTAAAATCTTTACATTTAGCAATCTTTTACAAACCAGGCAGCCAGCTGTTTTTCTTAGTAACATTTCTAACGGGTACTTCTGATTTTATTGTATTTGTTTCCTTGCTTAATGGAAACTAACTTGGTTGTGAAAACACTCTTAGATGGCTTAAAGTGGTGAAAGATGCAACATAATGCAAGTCTTTATTTTTGTTGGTTTACAAATGTATCAAAATGATTCAGAGAAATTTCAAAACAAATATGGTAATAGATTTGTTACATAAACCACCGATAGCAATTTCACCCTTCATATGGTGAACAAGATTGTCAATAGAGTATGAAAACAAAGAAAAATACACTCCAGGGATAAATATTAAACAGTGCCTTGTGTAATTGCTCCTCTAGCCATTGCAAAGGGCCCATGTTTGATAAAGAACAGCACATAAAGGAATTTATGATTAAATATATTGTTTCGATCTGAAATATGCCAGCAACTGCTATTAGTTTGTCCAAACTGTTCACCGTCATGATGAGGCCTGTTAGTAGCAATCAGCTCATTATCATTCTATTGAAGCAGTATAAACAATAGCTCACTATTTGCAGTTTAATATGTTTTCTCTATCTATGACTTGCACACATCTTCCCAGGGTTTGGAGACGGCAGTGAAATTGAATAAAATAATCAACGTTTACCGCTTTAGAACAACCGTTTCAGACTTCAGTCAACTGCCAATATACTCTCCATTCAGTTATCAACAAAACAGTCCTACAATGCCAATGAGGTCATTTCTATAATAGCAGAATTGGAAACCCTTTCAAGAACCATTTGGAGAAGACCGATCAAAAGAAGTTGATCTTGTTTCTATGTTGTATATTTCATGTTAACTCAATCTAATTCAGCTTTCAGATTTCTTGAGTTATCAAACTCACTACTGAGAAACAGGACCATAGAAACAGGAGTAGGCCATTCAGCCCTTTGAATCTGTTCCACCTGGACTCAGATCTCACTATAAGAATTGACAATATAATCTGGACTGATACTCAAAACTGGAAGAGTGAACCATTGTTCATTGTACTGACTTTTAAATGGAGTCATAGATAGTCATGGAGTTATACAGCACAGAAACAGATCCTTTGGTCCAATTTGTCTGTGCCAACCAAATATCCTAAACTGAATGAGTCCCATTTGCCAGCATTTGGCCCATATTCCTTTACACCCTTCCTATTCATGCACCCCTTCAGGTGCCTTTTAAATGTCGTAATTGTACCTTGCCTTCACCACTTCCTCTGCCAGCTCGTTCCATGCAAACACCATCCTCTGCATGAAAACATTGCCCCTTAGGTCCTTTTTAAATCTTTCCCTGTCACCTTAAACGTATGCCCTCTAGTTTTGTACTCCCTTACCATGGAAAAAAAAAACCTTTGCTATTCACCCTAACCATGCCCTTCATGATTTTATAAACCTCTATAACGTCACCCCTCAGCCTCCAGTGCTCCAGGAAAAATAGCTCCAGTTTATTCAGCCTCTCCCTACAGCTCAAACCCTCCAATCCCGGCAACATCCTCGTAAATATTTTCTGCACCCTTTCAAGTTTAACAACATCTTTCCTATAGCAGACCGACCAGAATTGAATGCAGCATTTTAAAGTGGCCTCACCAATGTCCCGTACAGCCACAACATGACATACCAACTCCTATACTCAATGCTCTGACCAATGAAGGCAAGCATACCAAATGGCTTCTTCAATGCCTATTGTCTGCCTGTGACTCCACTTTCAAGGAACTATGCACCTGAACCCCTAGCTCCTTTTGTTCGGCAACACTCCCCAGGACTTTACCATTAAGTGTATAAGTCCTGCTCTGATTTGCCTTACCAAAATGCAGCACCTCATATTCATCTAAATTAAACTCCATGGCCCATTGGCCCATTTGATCAAGGTCCCATAGTACTCTGAGATAACCTTCTTCACTGTCCACTCACCACCAATTTTGGTGTCATCTGCGAACTTACTAACCATACCTCCAAATGCACATCCAACTCATTTATAGAAATTATGAAAAACAGTAAACCCAGCAATGATCCTTGCAGTACACCACAAATGAGATATTAAATAGAGGCTGTGTGTGTACAGGTGAATATTAAGAAAAATCATTATGTTAATTCAAGTAGTGGAACTCTCCTAATGTCCTGCTCAACATTTATCTCTAAATTAACACTAGAACAAATAAACAAACCATTCTGCAGAAAAATCATGCCAGACTCGAACCGTTAACTCTGTTTCTCTCCCCACAGATGCTGCCAAACATGCCAAATTTCTTCAGCATTCCCTGTGTTTGTTTCAGATTTCCAGAATCTGCAGTATTTTGACCTTAAACTAGTCATCTTCCATGTTATACTGGGAATGTACTTTAAGGTTTGCAGAACAGTTCAATACTCCAAGAAATGAGCTATTGACTCGGAAGTGCTTTGGGATATATTGAGGACCTGGAATTTATCATGTAAATGCAAATCTCCTTTCCATTTCTTTTTATTCCCTTTTTCTTTGCTATATTCTTCTGGCTTCAAAGTAGTTATTTTCAATTTATCCAATAGAAATTGTTGATTGCTTTGGGAAGTTAGTCAGATTCTTTTTGTCAGCAAATATTGCTAATGAATGAAATACATGTCTGACATTTTAGGAAGCCAAGTTTTTATAAAATATTTTCTCTAATATTCTTCAGAACACTTGGTGGGGAGTAGATATCCCAACTTCTTTTTATCATAAAGACTATTTATTTCCACCTCCACAAAGTATCATCCACATCTGATTTTAGTTTGGTTTGTCTAACAACCAATTTGCCACCTCCCATCTATAGCCAGTAAACTTCAATTTTTTGAAAACTCTCATCACTGTATCCTTTCCTGCATCAAGTACCATCACCCATCATCCAATTCCATTGTCTCCTACCCTCAGGGGATCTTCAAATATCTTGATGACCTTGCTCTACCTCTAACTGTACAGCCTTCTTCATCCTTGTGCCCTATCTCACAGCCTTTATTCCGACAATCAAACTTCAGTTGTCTCTCCTAACTCTTTCGCAAAGTTCTGGCACTCATTCCTTTTCCTTTTCACCATTATCAAGTGCCTGTTGATACCATTTTTAAGGTGCATGTGTATACAAATTACTGTCATTCTGTCGAACATATTACACAGCGATCAAGGTACCGCCCTCTGCAACTGGATCCTCAGCTTTCTGACCCATAGGCCGCAATCAGTGAGAATAGGGAACTGCGCCTCCTCCACAAAGTATCCTCCACAATAACACTCAACACTGGAGCCCCCCCCCAAGGATGCATTCTCAATCCCCTCCTGTACTCCCTGAATACCCACAAGTCTTGTGTTGCCAACCTCTGAACAAATGCCATTTACAGGTTTGCTGACAACATCATCGTGTTCGGACAGATATCAAACAACTATGAGTCAAAATACGGAAAGGAGGTAGAGGGCTCGATGATATGGTGCAATACGAACAACCTCTCTCTCAATGTCAACAAAGCTAAATAACTGATCATTGACTTCAAGAAGAAAGGAGGAGGACACAGCCCCATTTACATCAACAAAGTGGAGGTCGAGAGTCTGGAGAGCATCAAGTTCCATGGAGTGACGATAACCAACAACCTGTCCTGGACTTCTTGTGTAGATGTGACGGTCAAGAAGCCAGAACAACGCTTCTTCTTCCTCAGGCCGCTTAGGAAATTTGACATATCCATAAGGTCCCTCACCAACATCTACATATGCACCACCGAAAGCATACTGTCCGGGTGCATAACGGCCTGGTATGGCAACTGCTCTGCCCAGGAACATAAGAAACTACAGAAGGTGGCCCAGACCATCGCGGAGGCCAACCTTCCATCCATGGACTCTATTTATGTGTCTTGTGGCCACAGAAAGACTACCAACATCATCAAAGACCCATCTCACCTGGGTGATGCTCTCCTACAACCTCTTCCGTCAGGCAGAAGGTACAGAAGCTTGAACGCACGCAGCAACAGGTTCAAGCACAGCTTCTTCCCAGGCATTATTAGATTGATGAATGGACTCTCTAACTTCAAATAATGCTGATCTTGTTAATGTTGGTGTTGTTTAGCGCACGTCCTGTACAGTGTAGAACATAGAACATAGAACAGTACAGCACAGTACAGGCCCTTCGACCCATGATGTTGTGCCGACCTATTAGCCTACTATAAGATCAAACAACCCTGCATACCCTACATTTTACTATCCTCCATGTGCCTATCCAAGAGTCGCTTAAATGCCTCTAAAGTATCTGACTCCATTACCACTGCCGGCAGCGTATTCCACACGCTCACCACTCTCTGTGTGAAGAACCTACCTCTAACATCTCCCCTATACCTTCCTCCAATCACCTTAAAATTATGCCCCCTCGTAATAGTCATTTCCACCCTGGGAAAAAGTCTCTGTCTATCCACTCTATCTATGCCTCTCATCATTTTGTATACCTCTATTAAGTCATCTCTCATCCTTCTTCGCTCCAATAAGAAAAGACCTAGCTCCCTCAACCTTTCCTCATAAGACCTGCCCTCCAGTCCAGGCAGCATCCTGGTAAATCTCCTCTGCACCCTCACTAAAGCTTCCGCATCCTTCTTATAATGAGGTGACCAGAACTGAACACAATATTCCAAGTGTGGTCTCACCAGGGTTTTATAGAACTACAGCATAACCTTGCAGCTCTTAAACTCAATTCCCCTGCTCATGAAAACCAACACACCATACTCCTTCTTATAAACCCTATCAACTTGGGTAGCAACTTTGAGGGATCTATGGATATGGACCCCAAGATCCCTCTGTTCCTCCACACTGCTGAGAATCCTGCCTTTAACCCTGTATTCTGGATTCAAATTCGACCTCCCAAAATGAATCACTTCACACTTTTCTGGGTTGAATTCCATCTGCCACTTCTTTGCCCAGCTCTGCATCCTGGCAATGTCCCATTGCAACCTACAACAGCCCTCCACACTGTCCACAACTCCACCAACCTTCATGTCATCGGCAAACTTACTAACCCACCCTTCCACTTCCTCATCCAAGTCATTTATAAAGATCACAAAGAGCAGAGGTCCCAGAACAGATCCCTGCGGAACACCACTGGTCACTGAGCTCCAGGCTGAATACTTTCCATCTACTACCATCCTCTGTCTTCTATTGGACAGGCAATTCTGTATCCAGACATCCAAATTTCCCTGAATCCCATGCCTCTTTACTTTCTGAATGAGCCTACCATGTGGAACCTTATCAATTCCTTGCTGAAATCCATATACACCACATCCACTGCTCTACCTGCATCGATGTGTTTTGTCACATCCTCAAAGAATTCAATAAGGCTTGTGAGGCATGACCTGCCGGTCACAAAGCCATGCTGACTATTTCTAATCAAACTGTGCTTTCCCAAATAATCATAAATACTATCTCTCAGAATCCTCTCCAATAATTTGCCACCACAGAAGTAAGGCTGATTGGTCTATAAGTCCCAGGATTATCCCTATTCCCTTTCTTGAACAAGGGAATAATATTTGCCACTCTCCAATCATCTGGTACTACTCCAGTGGACAGGGAGGATGCAAAGGTTTCTTAATCTTTCCTGCTCTCTGCAGCTGTGATACCATCCCTGATCAGCAATGTCACTCCCCCACCTCTTTTACCTCCCTCCCTATTTCTTGAAACATCTAAACCCCGGAACATCCAACAACCACTCTTGCCCCTGTGTTATGCAAGTCTCCATAACTGAATTCCCCCTCTCCCAATTAAATGCTTAAATTCCAATGCTCCCTTCTAGCTTCCCTAAGTCCATTCTTCATTTCCTCCCTGGCTACCTTGTAGATCTCTAGAGCCCTGTCCGATCCTTGCTTCCTCAACCTCAAATAAGCTTCCTTCTTCCTCTTGACAAGGTGTTCCACATGTCTTGTCATCCAAGGTTCCTTCACCTTACCATCCCTTCCTTGCCTCAGTGGGACAGACCTATCCAGTACCTATAGCAAATGCTCCCTAAACAACCTCCACATTTCTATAGTGCATTTCCCTCAGAACATCTGATCCCAATTGGTGCTCTGCAGCTCTTGCCTAATAGCATTGTAATTCCCCCTCCCCCAATTAAATACTTTCCCATACTGTCTGCTCCTATCCCTCTCCATGACTATCGTAAAGGTCAGGGAGTTGTGATCACTATCACTGAAATGCCCTCCCACTGAGAGATCTGACACCTGACCTGGTTCGTTGCCAAGCACCAAATCCAATATGGCCTCCCCTCTAGTCAGCCTATCTACATATTGAGTCAGAAATCTTTCCTGGACACACCTGACAAACTCTGCTCCATCCAAACTATTTGCACTTAGGAGGTTCCAGTCTATATTAGGGAAGTTGAAGTCACCCATGACAACAACCCTATTACTTCTGCACCTTTCTAAAATCTGTCTGCCAATCTGTTCCTCAGTGTCTCTGTTGCTATTGGGGGGTCTATAGAAAACTCCCAATAACGTGACTGCTCCTTTCCTGTTTCTGACTTCCACCCATACTGACTCAGTGGACAAACCCTCCTCCATGACCTCCCTTTCTGCAGCTGTGATACCATCCCTGATTAGCAATGCCACTCCCCCGCCTCTTTTACCTCCTTCCCTATTTCTTTTGAAACATCTATACCCCGGAACATCAACAACCATTCCTGCCCCTGTGATATCCAAGTCTCCGTAATGGCCACAACATCGTAACTCCAATTACTGATCCATGCTCTAAGTTCGTCACCCTTATTCCTGACACTTCTTGCGTTAAACTGGACACACATCAACCCATCACACTGACTGCAACAATGCCCTATCAACTGCTTATCCTTCCTCATAGATTCTCTGCTTGCTATATCTGTCTGTACACTGGTTACCCCATCCTCTGATCTGTAGCTCTGGCTCCCATCCCCCTGCCAAACTAGCTTAAACCCTCCCGAAGAGCCCTAGCAAAGCTCCTGTCCAGGATATTGATGCCTCTCCAGTTCAGGTGCAATCATCCTTCTTGTACAGGTCCCACCTTTCCCAGAAGGATCCCAATGATCCACAAACCTGAAGCCTTCCCTCCTACATCAGCTCTGTAGCCACGTGTTCAGCTGCGCTCATTCTCTGTTTCTGGCCTCACTAGCCCATGGCACCGGTAGTAATCCTGAGATTACTACTCTACTCGTCCTAGCTTTCAGCTTCCATCCTAACTCCCTATAATCACTTTTCAGGTCCTCATCCTGTTTCCTAGCTATGTCATTGGTACTGATGTGTACCATGACTTCAGGCTGCTCTCCCTCCCCCTTAAGAATCCTCAAGACTCAAACCGAAACATCCCTGACCCTGGCACCTGGGAGGCAACATACCATCCGGGAGTCTCGCTCAGTACTACAGAATCTCCTGTCTGTTCCCCTAACCAGTGAATCTCCTATCACTATCGCGCTCCTATTCTCCCCTATTCCCTTCTGAGCCACAGGGCCAGGCTCAGTGCCAGATACCTGGCCTCTATGGCTTTCCCCTGGTAGGTCATTCCCCCCAACAGTATCCAAAACGGTATATTTATTATTGAGGGAAACGGCCACAGGGGATCTCTGCACTGTCTGCCTCTTGCCTTTCCCCCTCCTGACAGTCACCCAGCTACCTTTTACCTGTACCTTTGGTGTGACCACCTCCCTGTAACTCCTCTCTATCACCCCCTCAGCCTCCCGAATGATCCAGAGTTCATCTAGCTCCAGCTCCAGTTCCCTAACGCAGATGGTGAGGAGCTGGAGTTGGGTGCACTTCTCGCAGGTGAAGTCAGAAGGGATATTCGTAGTGACCTTACCTCCCACATCCTACAAGAGGAGCATGCAACTGCCCTAGCTTCCATCCCCTCTACCCTAGATTGCCAAAAGAGATAAAGAAAAAGAAAATGTGTAACCTGTGTGCCTTTCTCTGTCCAAGTTTTTTTCTCACCCTATGATCTGTACGTCCTTCTTACTATGATCTGCCTGTACTGCTTGCAAACAAAGCTTTTCACTGTACTTTGGTACACGTGACAACAAATAAATTAAATCAGTTGTTTATTTTGGAAAGGAGGAAAAAAGAACAGAGTCCTATTTCAATGGAAAAACAGGGTCTTGGGGGTACACGTGCATGAAAGACAGAAAACTAGTGCACAGATGTAACCAGTAATCAAGAAGGTTAACGGAATGTTGGCGCTTATTCCAAAGCGTTTGTGTGTAAGAGTCGCGAAGATGGCACAATGGCACAGTGGTTAGCATTGCTGCATCACAGTGCCAGGGACCCAGGTTCAATTCCAACATTGGGTGACTGACTGTGTGGAGTTTGCGTGTTCCCCCTGTGTCTGCATGGGTTTCCTCCAGGTGCTCTGCTTTCCTCCCACAGTCCAGAGATGTGCAGGGTAGTAGATTGGGCATCGTAATTTGCCCATAGTGTGCAGGCTAGGTGGGTTAGCTGTAGTAAAATCCTCATGCAGGATTATGGGAATGGGGTTCGGGGGTTGAGTCTGGGTGGAATGCTTTTTGCCAGGTCAGTGCAGCCTCAGTAGGCTGAACGGCCTCTTTCAGAGCAGATGAGGAAGAAAGTGACGGACACCTAAAGATTTTGAAGGACACCTTAATAAGAATGGGATAGGATTCTCAACTCATTGATTGCTAGTTCCAATGTGCCACAGCAAAAAGCTGCAAAGACATCTTCAGAAGCCATTCACAGGATACGACCAATAGAGTACCCTTCATCGTCGACTACTTGCCCAGGACAGAGGGACTATGCCATGTTCTTCACAGCCTTCAACACTGTCATCGATAACGAAGAGCATCTTGCTAAGATCATCCCTACGCCTCTTCTTTTCGCCTTGAAACAACCATCAAACCTTACACAGACCATTATTTGTCGCAAACTACCCAGCCTTCAGGACAACATCGAACACAACACCATACAGCCCTGTCACGGCAACCTCTGCAAGACATGTCAGATCATCAACATGGACACTACCACCACACATGGGAACACCACCCACCACATGCACGGCAGACACTCATGTGACTCAGCTAATGTTGTCTGTCTCATATGCTGCAGGCAAGGATGCCCCGAGGCATGGGATATTGGTGAGACCATGCAGATGCTACAACAGATGAATGGACACAGTGCAATGATCACCAGACAGGAATGTTCCCTCCCTGTCGGGGAACACTTCAGCAGTCAAGGACATTCAGCCTCGGATCTTTGGGTAAGCATCCTCCAAGGCGGCCTTTGAGATACACAGCAACGCAGAATCACCGAGCAGAGGCTGATAGCCAAGTTCTGTACCCATGAGAACAGCCTGAACCATAATCTTGGGTTCATGTCGTGCAACATGTGACCCCATCACACTGTTCTGTATCTGTAAAATCTTCCTTACTGTCCTGTTTTGTCACCATCACCTGGATAAATTGTTATGATCTCTCTACCTGAATTAGTTTATACAGTTTTGGATCACTTGTTACTCTGGTTAGACCCTCGTCATGCGACTCTTATACCTATTGTGTTATTCCAGACATTTGGTTTGTTTCCAGCACCACCTTATTTTTAATTTTTTGTAATTATCTCTGCCTCATTTAATCAGAATATAGTTCATCCCTTCACTTGTTATTCCGCTGTTGACACTTTACTCACACCATCTAACACTTCGGATCACCTGCAGGGCCTTATTATTCCACACTCCACTCACACCATTTGTATGGTCTTTTCTCTCTCTGTCCTTGATCTCTCTGCCCATAAATTCTGTGTTCTGTGTGCTTCTTTCTCACTTCTCCTGATGAAGGGGCTATGCTCCGAAAGCTTGTGATTTCAAAAAGATCTGTTGGACTATAACCTGGTGTTGTGTGACTTATATCTAACTTTAGTTCAACTGTCTTGTCAGATAGTAAAGTTAGTGCTCATTCCACCCTAATGTGAAAGTGACCCAAACAAAAACAGCAGATATTGTTTTAAGACAGGGTAATGGTGGATAGGCTTGCTTCAATACATGTTCACAATTCAGAAAAACACTAATATAAAGTTGCAACACACTAACAACTAGAGGAGTCAAAACAGCACAAGAAATCAGATCAACAAAATTCCTTCCCTCATCTCCACACAGTTCAAGTTCCCTGAGCAATTAATACACATCAGCATAATACATGTCTGCATATTGCGTTTCCCATCGTTTTGCTAAATATTTCATTCATTTTCTCTCCTTGTTATCTCTTCCCAAGCTTTCGCAAATACCATATAAACATCTGCCAACAGAGTGTAAGAGTAACCCCAGGCTGGAGGGAGGGGCGGGTATCTGTCTTGATATCATCCCATCTGTGGGAAAGTTCTGAGCTTTTACTTATCACCACCTTTGACAAAACAACCAAAGTTTGAAACTGCATGCAGGTAACTACAGACTATGACACAACATGTAGGAATTTCCAAACACTGTGCTGTCATGCTGGCTTTACCTATTGAATTCTCATCTTTGTGCAACTTTTATAAACATCCACTCTTTGGTACACTTTATGATCACAAAGATAAGAAACTATTCACAATAAGGATCCAGATTTTTCTCTTCAATGAGAGGCATGTTAAAGTTTTGCAGACAAATGAGTTAATTGCAAAAATCAGGCAAAAACTGCTCACAATTATCCATCCTTTGAAATGAAATGTATAAACTTCATCTTCGCTCTCTGGACTCAAGCAAATATTGTAGGCTTCACTGCACTACAGAGAGGGTTTCACATTGACAGAGGTACGATTTCTCAGATCAGTCATGAAATTAAACATTGTCTACTTACTCAGATGAATAAAAAAAGATCATTTAAGGAGATGCAGGCCAACACACTTCACAGTCGACATTTCCAAAAAAGCTTTTTCAAATTTTAAAATAAAACTTTCAAAACTTCAAACGAAAATGGTCTTCTAACATCAATGTATGCAAATTAGTTGCATAGTTTGCCTGAACAAAAAATTCATAACGTCAGAAAGATATCCACTTTATCTCATGAAAGCTGGTCACCACTTTAGAGAGATACCCATTGTTGTCAGACAAATGCATGTTTATCTGCATATGTTGTAGGCAGATGCTTCAAAGAAGTTTTTGCAGATAAATCTTTACTTGTCTTATTGAGAATTGAGCGAGAGATGAGTTAGTCATTGTGACTACATAGTTTTACCTTTGCAATATTATTTGCCACTGACCCTACCTCAGTTAAAAACCTTTATCCAAGCTTAAGTCACCTTTCTTTGTGATTTCTATGATAAGGACTTCAATTCATTTCAAGTATTGAAAAGAAACATTAAGCTCAAGGAGGGGAATAATACTTTTGAAGTGACTGAAAGCATCAACTATTTCCTTGTCAGGTCTTGAATGTATTCAATGTGTCATAACACTTTTGTCTATTCTCACTTTAGCAATCATTTCCATTTTAGATAATGCATGGATTATATGCAAGATAAAGCTCCCTCAACCATATTTTGTTAAAATATCTTAATCCAACTTCAACAGTGCATTTACCTGACTAGTGCAGCAATTCAATTTTCTGCATCAGTCACTGCTGTCAAACTAATTGCAAGACTGCACCAGTGAAATACAAATTCTTTTCTCAATCTGGAATTGAAGCAGATTTTTGGGACAGAGGGCAGTTTATTCCACAATTAAATCAATCTAGTATGGACCTGAAATTACTGGATTTTGACATTAGAAATAATCTCTCAGAGGATTGGAGTCTTTGTAATTCCCTTCCTCAAAAGGGAGTGGATGCAGAATCTTTAAATATTTTTATGGCAAAAGTAGATAGATTCTTGGTTACCAAGGGAATAAAAGGTTCTCAGGGATATGCAGGAATACAGAGTTGTGTTTAAAATCTGATCGGCCATGATCTTGTTGAATGGCAGAGCAGGTTTGGAGGGCCAAGGGGCCGACTCTTGTTCCTTCTACATCTGTTCTTCTGAAATTCTCTTGTAGTGGATTAAGCACACATTTTCTGACTTGGAGGCTTTTGTGATATTTATCTGTGTTATGGGACTGTATCTTTACATTTGGTGCAAATGAAGGGGGATATATGACCTTTTCCGAAATCTGCCTGGCAACAAGCTTGTATGGTTTGATTGTTCATGATTAACAGAAGGGCTTAGATTGTTTTACTGTGAAAAAGGTGAAAGCCAATTACATTTGGAGACAATGGTAATAGTTTCAAGCTCACAATAAACATACTCTGAGTCTCCCAATCTCCCCGAGAAGTGTTGCAAATGTTGGGTTGCAAACAGTTATGCCATAGTTGTTTTTATCAACCTGTTCCAACATGTTACGACACAACTCCAGGGCGGATGGGACTAGAACCAGGACCTCCTAACCCAGACATAGAGACATTACCACTGTGGCATAAGAGGGGGGGAGTGGGGTGGGGGGGGGGTGGGGGGGGAGTGTAAGCAAGAATAGCCAATTAGCTCTAAGTACAAGATTAATGTGTTCTACCTCTATAGAAAGTTAACTTGTTTCACATCTTGCGGAAGAATGTAGAGGAAGCCATTTTTGAGATTTGCTTACAAGCTTTTCTACAAATCAATTTACAGCAATTTTATGTGGTCAGCTGAGAGGAAAGCTGTTTGGTTTTGCAAGATAACACATCAGATTTGGTTTCGAGGCAAAGATATACAGTTTGCAACCGTCTAAACATTCGAGAGATTCATATTGGCACGGTCAAGAGAAGATTAATTAGAATCAGCTTTATTACTATTGGTAGATTTAAGAATACATTGGACAACTAAGGAAAGTGCCTGGAAATGACCATTCAGAGTTACTATTTGGTGACCTGGGGATTAAGAATCTCATGGGACCAACCATGGACAGTTTGCTATAAGCGTGTAATTCCATGGAAAGCACCATGTGCGGCAAGTGTATGAGACAGTGTCCCTTTCTGTAAGTTAACATGTAAGTTTCCAACAGAAAGAAGAGTATGTAGTCAAGAGTGCTTTTAGTCATTTGTTACAGTAAGAAGTTTAGATATTTAAAACCTTGTTTTAAAGAACAACAAAGAACAAAGAAAGTTACTGCACAGGAACAGGGCCTTTTGCCCTCCAAGCCTGCACCGATCCAGATCTTCTATCTAAGCCTGTCGCCTACTTTCCAAGGATCTGTATCCCTCTGTTCCCTGCCCATTCATGTATCTGTCTAGATACATCTTAAATGACGCTATTGTGCCCGCCTCTACCACCTCCACTGGCAACACGTTCCAGGCACCCACCACCCTCTGCGTAAAGAACTTTCCACGCATATCTTCCTTAAACTTTTCCTCTCTCACCTTGAAATCGTGACCCCTAGTAATTGAGTCCCCCACTCTGGGGAAAAGCTTCTTGCTATCCACCCTGTCTATATCTCTCATGATTTTGTAGACCTCAATCAGGTCCCCCCTCAACCTCCATCTTTCTAATATAAATAATCCTAATCTACTCAACCTCTCTTCATAGCTAGCATCGTCCATGCTAGGCAACATCCTGGTGAATCTCCTCTGCACCCTCTCCAAAGCATCCACATCCTTTTGGTAATGTGGCGACCAGAACTGTACGCAGTATTCCAAATGTGGTCGAACCGAAGTCCTATACAACTGTGATAACAAGGTGTAGAGCTGGATGAACACAGCAGGCCAAGCAGCATCAGAGGAGCAGGAAAGCTGACATTTCGGGCCTAGACCCTTCTTCTGAAATGGGGCAGGGTAAGGGGGTTCTGAAATAAATAGGGAGAGACGGGGAGGCGGATAGAAGATGGATACAGGAGAAGATAGGTGGAGAAGAGACATACAGGTCAAAGAGGCGGGGATGGAGCCAGTAAAGGTGAGTGTAGGTGGGGAGTTAGGGAGGGGATAGGTCAGTCCAGGAAGGACGGACAGGTCAAGGGGGCGGGATGAGGTTAGTAGGTAGGAGATGGGGGTGGGGCTTGAGGTGGGAGGAGGAGTTAGGTGGGAGGAAGGACAGGTGAGGGAGGTGGGGACAAACTGGGCTGATTTTGGGATGCGGTAGGGGAATGGGAGATTTTGAAGCTTGTGAAATCCACATTGATACCATTGGGCTGCAGGGTTCCCAAGCGGAATACGAGGTGCTGTTCCTGCAACCTTCGGGTGGCATCGTTGTGGCACTGCAGGAGGCCCAGGATGGACATGTCGTCTGAGGAATGGGAGGGGGAGATGAAATGGTTCGTGACTGGGAGGTGCAGTTGTTTAGTGCGAACCGAGCAGTGTAAACATCTGCTTGATGTGGAAAGTCTTCTTGGGGCCTGGGATGGGGGTGAGGGCGGTGGTGTAGAGGCAGGTGTAGTACTTCCTGTGGTTGCAGGCAAAAGTGCCGGGTGTGGTGGGGCTGGAGGGGAGTGTGGAGCGGACAAGGGAGTCCCGGGGAGAGTGGTCCCTCCGGAAAGCAGACACGGGTGGGGACGGAATCTGCCCGCATCACCAAAGACATTTTTCCCTTCCCATCCTTATCTGCTTTCTGGAGGGACCACTCTCTCCGGGGCTCCTTTGTCCGCTTCACACTCCCCTCCAGCCCACCATCCCCGGCACTTTTCCCTGCGACCGCAGGAAGTGCTACACCTGCCCCTACACCTCCCCCCTCACCCCGATCCCAGGCCCCAAGAAGACTTTCCACATCAAATAGATGTTTACCTGCACATCTGCTAATGTGGTATACTGTATCCGCTATTTCCGTTGTGGCCTCCTCTACATCGGGGAAACCAAGCGGAGGCTTGGGGACCACTTTGTGGAACACCTACGCTTGGTTCGCACTTAACAACTGCACCTCCCAGTCGCGAACCATTTCAACTCCCCCTCCTATTCCTCAGACGACATGTCCATCCTGGGCCTCCTGCAGTGCCACAACGATGCCACCCGAAGGTTGCAGGAACAGCAACTCATATTCTGCTTGGGAACCCTGCTGCCCAAAGGTATCAATGTGGATTTCACAAGCTTCAAAACCTCCCCGCCCCCTACCACATCCCAAAACCAGCCCAGCTTGTCTCCACCTCCCTAACCTGACCTTCCTCCCACCTATCCCCTCCTCCCACCTCAAGCCCCACCCCCATCTCCTACCTACTAACCTCATCCCACACCCCTGACCTGTCCGTCCTCCCTGGACTGACCAATCCCCTCCCTAACTCCCCACCTACACTCACCTTTACTGGTTCCATCCCCGCCTCTTTGACCTGTCTGTCTCCTCTCCACCTATCTTCTCCTCTATCCATCTTCTATCTGCCTCCCCCTCTCTCCCTATTTATTTCAGAACCCCCTTCCCCTCCCCAATTTCTGAAGAAGGGTCTAGGAACGAAACGTCAGCTTTCCTGTTCCTCTGATGCTGCTTGGCCTGCTGTGTTCATCCAGCTCTGCACCTTGTTACCTCAGATTCTCCAGCATCTGCAGTTCCTGCTATCTCCTATACAACTGGAACATGACCTGCCAACTCTTGTATGCAATATCTCATCGGATGAATGAAAGCATGTTGTATGCCTTCTTGACCACTCTATCCACCTGCGTTGCCACCTTCAGGGTACGATGGACCTGAACACCCAGATCTCTCTGTGCATCAATTTTCCCCAGGGCTTTTCCATTTACCATATAGTTCGCTCTTGAATTGGATCTTCCAAAATGCATCACCTCGCATTTGCCTGGATAGAACTCCATCTGCCATTTCTCCGCCCAACTCTCCAATCTATCTATATTCTGCTGCATTCTCCGACAGTCCCCTTCACTATCTGCTACTCCACCAATCTTAGTGTCATCTGCAAACTTGCTAATCAGACCATCTATACCTTCCTCCAGATCATTTATGTATATCACAAACAACAGTGGTCCCAACACGGATCCCTGTGGAACACCACTGGTCACAGTTCTCCATTTTGAGAAACTTCCTTCCACTACAACTCTCTGTCTCCTGTTGCCCAGCCAGTTCTCTATCCATCTAGCTAGTCCACCCTGGACCCCATGCGACTTCACTTTCTCCATCAGCCTACCATGGGGAACCTTATCAAACGCCTTACTGAAGTCCATGTATATGATATCCACAGCCCTTCCCCCATCTATCAACTTTGTCACTTTCTCAAAGAATTCTATCAAGTTGGTAAGACATGACCTTCCCTACACAAAACCATGCTGCCTATCACTAATAAGCCCATTTTCTTCCAAATGTAAATAGATCCTATCCCTCAGTATCTTCTCCAGCAGCTTCCCCACAACTGACGTTAGGCTCACCGGTCTATAATTACCTGGATTATCCTTGCTACCCTTCTTAAACAAGGGGACAACATTAGCAATTCTCCAGTCCTCCGGCACCTCACCCGTGCTCAAAGATGCTGCAAAGATATCTGTTAAGGCCCCAGCTATTTCCTCTCTCGCTTCCCTCAGTAACCTGGAATAGATCCCATCCGGACCTGGGGACTTGTCCACCCTAATGCCTTTTAGAATACACAACACTTCAGAGACAGAGTGTTGTAGTGGAAGGGAGTTTCTCTAAATGGAGAACTCTGACCAGTGGTGTTCCACAGGGATCTGTGTTGGGACCACTGTTGTTTGTGATATACATAAATGATCTGGAGGAAGGTATAGATGGTCTGATTAGCAAGTTTGCAGATGACACTAAGATTGGTGGAGTAGCTGATAGTGAAGGGGACTGTCGGAGAATGCAGGAGAATATAGATAGATTGGGGAGTTGGGCGGAGAAATGGCAGATGGAGTTCAATCCAGACAAATGCGAGGTGATGCATTTTGGAAGATCCAACTCAAGAGCGAACTATACAGTAAATGGAAAAGCCCTGGGGAAAATTGATGCACAGAGAGATCTGGGTGTTCAGGTCCATTGTACCCTGAAGGTGGCAACGCAGGTGGATAGAGTGGTCAAGAAGGCATACAGCATGCTTTCATTCATCGGACAGGGTATTGAGTACAAGAGTTGGCAGGTCATGTTACAGTTGTATAGGACTTTGGTTCGACCACATTTGGAATACTGCGTACAGTTCTGGTCGCCACATTATCAAAAGGATGTGGATGCTTTGGAGAGGGTGCAGAGGAGGTTCACCAGGATGTTGCCTGGTATGGAGGGCGCTAACTATGAAGAGAGGTTGAGTAGATTAGGATTATTTACATTAGAAAGACGGAGGTTGAGGGGGGACCTGATTGAGGTCTACAAAATCATGAGAGATATAGACAGGGTGGATAGCAAGAAGCTTTTTCCCAGAGTGGGGGACTCAATTACTAGGGGTCACGATTTGAAGGTGAGAAGGGAAAATTTTAAGGGAGATATGCGTGGAAAGTTCTTTATGCAGAGGGTGGTGGGTGCCTGGACTGCGTTGCCAGCGGAGGTGGTAGAGGCGGGCATGATAGCGTCATTTAAGATGTATCTAGACAGATACATGAATGGGCAGGGAGCAGAGGGATACAGATCCTTGGAAAATAGGTGACAGATTTAGATAGAGGATCTGGATCGGCGCAGGCTTGGAGGGCTGAAGGGCCTATTCCTGTGCTGTAATTTTATTTGTTCTTTGTTCTTGGTTCTTTTGTCACACCACCAGTAAGGGCTACACAAACAGAGAAGAACTGAGTGACCACCGGGAAGACTAATAAACATGGGCAGGTAGCGCAGGTGTCCCCTGTGGCCAGTCCCCTCTCAATCAGGTAAATCATTTTGGATCATGCTGGGGGAATGGCCTCCCAGGGGAAAGCAGCAGCAGCCAGATCAGTGGCACCACAACTGGTATTGTTGAACAGCAGGGAGGGGCTAAAGTGTACATGAGCAGTAGTGAAAGGGGACTGTGTAGTCAGGGGCACATTTTGGCGCTTCTGTGTTTGTGAGTGAGACACCAGGATCCTGCGTTGCCTCCCCGGGCAGGGAGGGTCAAAGATGTCTCTGGGTGGGCACAGGAAATTCTGAAGGGCGAGGGTGAACAGCCAGAGATTGTGGTTCATTTTGGTATTAATGACATAAACAGAAAGAGAGATGAGGTCCTGCAAATGGAGTTCAGGGAATTAAGTCGGAAGTGGAGAAGCAGGATCTCTGGAGATGTAATCTTGGGATTACTTCCTGTTCCATGTGCCAGTAGGGCTGGGAATAGGAAGGTAGTGCAGTTAAATATGGGGCTAAAGAGCTGGTGTAGGAGGGAGGGCTTCAGGAATGTGGATCATTGGGATGTCCTCTGGGGCTGTTGGGGCCTGTACAAGAAGGACAGGATGCACCTAAACTGGAGGGGCCCCAATATCCTGGCAGGGAGGTTTGCTAGTGCCAGGTGGAAGGGTTTAAACTAGTATGGCAGGGCGGTGGGAACCAGAGCAGTAGGTTAGCAAGTGAAATGACCGAGGAGGAGTGAGAGACTAAGGCCAGTAAGGGTAAGAGGAAGTACGGACAGGGAGAGGTTACTGATCACAGTGGGACTGACGGTCTGAGTGATATGCGTTTTAATGCGAGGAGTACGACAGGTAAAGCAGATGAACTTACAGCATGGATTAATGATGTTGTAGCCAATACAGAGACTTGGTTGAGAGAGGGACAAATCCAGCAGTTTAACATTCTGGGATTTAAATGTTTCAGGTGGAATAGAGAGAGATGTAAAGAGGTGGGGGAGTGCTGTTACTGATCAGGGAGAATATCACAGCTGTACTGAGGGAGGGCACCTTGGAGGGTTCATCCAGCGAGGCATTATGGGTAGAGCTCAGGACTAGGAAGGGTGCAATCACTTTGATGGGATTGTATCACAGGCTTCCCTAGACCCAGTGGGAGAGAGAAATGGATATGTGGACAGATTATGGAAAATGTGAAAATAACAGGGTTATTGTGGTTGGTGATTTTAACTTGCCCCATATTGACTGGGACTCGCTTAGTGCCAGGGGCTTGGACTGGGGAGGACCTTGTTAGGTATATCCAGGACCATTTTTTGAAACAGTTTGTAAATAGTCCAACCAGGGAAGGGGCTATACCAGACTTGGTATTGGGGAATGAACCAGGCCAGGTGATTGAAGTTTCAGTGGGGGAGCATTTTGGGAACAATGACCATATTTCTGTAAGTTTTAAGCTACTTATGAATGATGATAAGAGTAGTCCTTGGAGTACTAAAAAGTATTAATAAAAATAATAAATGTATTAAATTGGGGGAAGGCTGACTATCACAATATTAGGCAGGAAGTGGGGAATGTAGACTGGGGCAACTGTTTGAGGGTGAATCCACATCTGGCATGTCAGAATCTTTTAAAGGCCAGTTGATTAGAGTTTGGGACCAGCATGCTCCTGTGAGGATGAAGAATGAGGATGATAAGATATTCAAACCTTGGACGACAAGAGAAATTGAGAGCTTAGTCAAAAAGAAAAAAGAAGGTATTCATTAGATTTAGGAAACTGAAGACAAACAGAGCCCTTGAAAATTACAAAGATAGCAGGAGAGAATTCAAACACACTTGACAAGGATGTAATTGATTCGGATATAATTCAGAAAACATTCATTAGATTTTAAGAACAGTATAGCACAGTATATAAGTATATAGAACAGTACAGCACAGTTCAGGCGCTTCGGCCCACAATGTTGTGCTGACCTAATATCCTACTAAGATCAATCTACCCTGCATACCCTACATTTTACTATCCTCCATGTGCCTATCCAAGAGGCGCTTAAAAGTCTCTAAAGTATAGAACATAGAACATAGAAAAATACAGCACAGTACAGGCCCTTCGGTCCACGATGTTGTGCCGAACTTTTACCCTAAACCTAAGGTCTATCTAACCTCCACCCCTACCTTATACTATCATCCATATGCCTATTAATAGCCACTTAAATGCCCCTAATGAGGCCGACTCCACTACCCTCTCCGGCAATGCATTCCACACCCCTTTCACTCTTTGAATAAAGAACCTACCTCTGATATCTCCCCTATATCTATCTCCACTCACTTTAAAACTATGTCCCCTCGTAATAGCTACCTCCACCCTAGGAAAAAGTCTCTGGCTGTCTACTCTATCTATACCTCTGATCATTTTGTACACCTCTATCAAGTCACCTCAAATCCTTCGTCGTTCTAAAGAGAAAAACCCTAGCTCTCTCAACCTTTCCTCGTAAGACCTTCCCTCCATTCCAGGCAACATCCTGGTAAATCTCCTCTGCACCTTTTCCAATGCCTCCACATCTCTCCTGTAATGAGACAACCAGAACTGGACACAATACTCCAGATGTGGCCGAACCAGGCTTTTGTATAGCTGGAGTATAACTTCACGGCTCTTGAACTCAATCCCTCTATTAATGAATGCTAACACACCATATGCCTTCAGGGAGCTGTGCACAGAAAGCTGGCAGCTTTCAGGGAACTGTGGGCATGAACCCCAAGATCCTTCTGCTCCTCCACACTGCCAAGAATCTTTCCATTAACCCTGTATTCCTCTTTCAAGTTTGTCCTTCCAAAATGAATCACCTCACACTTTTCAGGGTTAAACTCCATCTGCCACTTCTCAGCCCAGCTCTGCATTCTATCAATGTCCCTTTGTAACCTAGAACAGCCCTCCGCACTGTCCACAATGTGACCCACCTTCGTATCATCCGCGAACTTGCTAATCCACCCTTCCACTCCTTCATCCAAATCATTTACAAAAAATCACAAACAGAAAAGGACACAGAACAGATCCTTGTGGTATCTGACTGCACTACCACTGCTGGCAGCGCATTCCACATGCCCACCACTCTCTGTGTAAAGAACCTACCTCTGACATCTCCCCTATACCTTCCTCCAATCACCTTAAAATTATGCCCCCTCGTAATAGTCATTTCCACCCTGGGAAAAAGTTTCTGGCTATCCATTCTATCAAAGCCTCTCATCATCTTGTAAACCTCTATCAAGTCACCTCTCATCCTTCTTCGCTCCAATGAAAAAAGCTCTAGCTCCCTCAACCTTTCCTCATAAGACCTGCCCTCCAGTCCAGGCAGCATCCTGGTAAATCTCCTCTGCACCCTCTCTAAAGCTTCCACACCTTTCCTATAATGAGGCGACCAGAACTGAACACAATATTCCAAGTGTGGTCTAACCAGAGTTTTATAGAGCTGCAGCATAACCTCATGGCTCTTAAACTCAATTCCCCTGCCAATGAAAAGCCAAAACATCATATGCCTTCTTTACAACCCTATCAACTTGGGTAGAAACTTTGAGGGATCTATGGATATGGACCCCAAGATCCCTCTGCTCCTCCACACTGCCAAGAATCCTGCCTTTAACCCTGTATTCTGCATTCAAATTCAACCTTCCAAAATGAATCACTTCACACTTTTCTGGGTTGAATTCTATCAGCCACTTCTTTGCCCAGCTCAATGTCAATGTCTCGTTGCAACCTACAACAGCCCTCCACGCTGTCCACAACTCCACCAACCTTTGTGTCATCGGCAAACTTACTAACACACCCTTCCACTTCCTCATTCAAGTCATTTATAAAGATCACAAAGAGCAGAGGTCCCAGAACAGATCCCTGTGGAACACCACTGGTCACCGAGCTCCAGGCTGAATACTTTCCATCGTCTACCACCCTCTGTCTTCTATTGGACAGCCAAATCTGTATCCAGACAGCCAAATTTCCCTGAATCCCATGCCTCCTTATTAACTAAATGAGCCTACCATGTGGAACCTTATCAAACAAGGAATTAGGAGTGCTAAAAAGGGCCATAAAATGTTTGCCAAAAGATTATGGAAAATCCCATGGTGTTTTATAAATATGTAAGGAGGATGAGGGTAGCTGGGAAAAGGATAAGTCCACAAAGGTGGGAATTTATGCATGGAGCCAGAGGAAGTGCGTGAGGTCCTTAATGAATGCTTCACATTAGTATTCACAAAGGAGAAGGATACTTGGGTTCCAAGCAATGCTGGATTAGGTCACCATTCCAGAACGACTCTCTGACCTTGAAAATCCTTCAAAAATATAACCAACACCCACATGCCACTACTTTGGAATCCAAAGTCCAAAAATGATCTTAATATACACATTGATTATATACCTTTCATCACACACTAATCCAAGACTGTCAAGCCTCATTAAAAATGCATGTTTTAACATGCAATGGCCTCGTGGTATTATCAGTAGGTTATTAATCCAGAGACCCAGGTAATGTTCTGGAGACCTGGGTTTTAATCCCCCACGGCAGATGGTGAAATTTGAATTCAATAACACTCTGGAATTAAGAGCCTAATGATGACCATGAAACCATTGCCAATTGTCAGGAAAAAACCATCTGAATCACTAATATCCTTTAGGGAAGGAAATCTGCCACCTTACCTGATCTAGCCTACATGTGACTCCAGAGTCAGTGAATTTGTGGTTGACTCTTAACTACCTTCTGGACAATTAGAGATGGGCAGATAATGTGATATCCAAATCCCATGAATGAATGAATGAAAAAAAAAACCCTGTCTCCACTTACAGAACGACTGTAAATAAAATTTTAACCATGGCTTGAATCATATGATATTTTGTCTGAGTGTCAGTTTTGTTGTGTTTCAGATTGGAGCTGCCTTGCCCATTCTGGGCATGGTCACATTCATTTTCACCTCATTGCACACATGTCATTTAGAGCACAATGGAAGGCAACAGCAAACGCTCCTCAAACAGAGTCTCAGGCTTGGCCTCTCCATCTTGGTGAATCCCCAAATTGTAAACATCCCCTTCCTGGTCGCCCTTCTCTGTCTACCCCATAGACTAGGTACTTCCCTAAGTCCCCGCCCAAACTATGTATGCAAGTCTACATGAGCTTCTTTTAACCATCATGACCCCCCAGCCACACAAATTTTAATTAACACGCCCAGGTCTAGTAGTTCATTGTTCCACTTTGGAAGCCAAGGTGTTGCTGACAATCAACAACCCTCCTCCTCCCATATGACTCCCCCTGAACTCTATCGCCTCCTCCATGTGTGATTTGGAATTGTATCATAATCACCTCTGCATCCCAGCATTCTGACACCGATCCCCATACTTAAGTTCCCCGGTCTCTGTCACATAGCAGAGGCCTCTGAAAAACTACCTCGACCTTTAGTGGATGGACCCCCCCAAGACTGATCTGTAACCTACCCCCTTGAGCAAGTTAGCCAGACAGCCCCGAAGGAGGAGTGACAAAGACCCCTGACTGAAATCTTCACAGCTTCCTGACTGTGTTCCTGAGATTCCCAGACTGCACTTATCCACAGTGCTGACCATGATCCCTCCTGTGACTGCTGAGGTACAGACCACCTGACTATGCTCAAGCCCCTGGACTGCTTTAGGAGGCTGTCCTTGACTTACTGTGCCCAACCCCAGGCCTGAATGGGATCTCCCTGGACTTATTGTGGGATGACTTCTCCGAGAGTTTGTGACATGGCCGTTTTCTGACAGCACGTGTAGCGTGTTTGCCATATACATGGCTGGTACATGGTGCAGGTGACAATTTACTGTAGCATTGTAACTTACTGCAACATGTCCACTGCCTTGACTATTTATGGGAGCGACTGGTGACACTGAATCCAAAGGATATTTAGCAAAAATCATTAAAACTTAAACATATAGCAACATCCGACATTCTCTCAAATCATTCTCAGTAGTAGGATCCCTGTAGATAAATTCCCAGTTGTCTGGAGTTTCTTTCCTTGATATCATCAATCATTAAATTTACGAATAAGCCTTTATTTCCTTGGGGATTTCACAAATCTGTAATCATGAAGTGTTTATCCTTAAATCTAATTAATATTAGACATCTTTGGTCCATCTTCATTCAATACATATGGTCGAATTTTTAATACACACTTATCTATTTGAAATACAAACCTGAATACAGCAATTTTACTCTGCCTTATAAAAATAATATAAAAATAAACACGACCCTACAGCTAAAGATTTTTTGAATAAAAAATGTTTAACATAAATCTGGAAATATAGAGAGAATCTTTTACAAATTAGTTCTTCAATATCCAAAGAATTGTACTCTGCTTGGTCTAATTATTTCCCTGAACCATTTGAATAACTAATGTTTATCAAAGGCCTCCTAAACGTATATCACTCATACTTGAGCTGTAGTGGCACAGTGATAGTGTCCTTTGGATAGAAAGCCCAGGTTCAAGTCCCATCCACTCTAGAAGTGCGTCATAACAACTCTGAACAAGTTGATAAGAAAAATGTCTATAGCACACACTTTCCACTTGAAACTTCAGTAGCATTGTTATTGTTATAGAATGAAATGCTTGGTCCATAAACAAGACACTAACCCTATCGCAGGTCACTGGAACAATGACTGTGACTCAATACTCAGTCATTTATATCTCTAAAGAAACCTCAATAGAATCTCTTTCCAAGGTTTTACCACTTTTCAGAGTTTAGACAAAGAGTTTATTCAAGGCATCTCCTTCCAGTGAAAACATATCTAATTCACCCTTAAGAAGGATTAGGTTGTGCACACCTTGTTTGGATAGGTCAACAAAAAACCACTGAGTAATATTCCATTAAAGGCAGCTGAAAGAGGACTGGAACAGATTCTTGCTACCAGAAGGATCTGAACGTTATGGAGAGGGTACAGAAAAGGGTTACCTGGATGTTGCCTGGTACGGGGGATTTTAGCTTTCAAGAAAGGTTGGATAGACTGGGTTTGTTTTCACTGGAAAGCAGGAGGTTAAGGGGCGACTTGATAGATGTTTATAAGATTGTGAAGGTGATTCACACAGTGGAAAGTACGAGGCTTTTTCCCAGGATGGAGAGGTCAAATACGAGGGGACATAAGTTCAAGGTGTTTTGGGGGAGCGGAGTTTAAAAGAGATGTGCGAGGTAAGTTTTTCACACAAAGGGTGGTGAGTGCCTGGGACGTGCTGCCAGAGGAGGTGGTGGAAGCAGACGCAATAGCAGCATTAAAAAGCACCTGGATGAATAAATGAATAGGAAGGGAATAGAGGGATACGGATCCTGTAAGTGAAGACAGTTTTAGTATGGAAGGGCAAATTGTGTCAGTGCGGGCTTGGAGATTCAAAGGGCCTGTTCCTGTGCTGTATTGTTCTTTGTTCTTTGTTGTTAACTAGGTCACTGAAAGAGGATAGCCACTTTTTTTTTTGGCTCTCAAACATCCTACGACAGATATGTCAATTCTAGAAAGGTCAATTTCAATGCTATCCAACTGATGAGCAGGCAGAGAGTAAAAAGAAGCGCATTAGCAACTGCTTTAGAATTGAACCATTTCCAACAAGGTGTATAAGGTTCTGCTGGCTAATGAAATGATCTCCTAAAATAAATCAGAGCTGCTCAAATTCATGAAACCAGCCTCAATTACATCAATAAATGTTCCCTTATTCTGTATGTCTCCTAGTTGGAGATTCCCCCACTGATGAAAACACCTTCTTGACATCCACTCTGTCAAGCTCCACAGAACTTTAGAAATATTCTCCAGACCATTCTGAAAAAGGGTCCTGACCTGAAACGTCAGCTTTCCTGCTCCTCTGATGCTGCCTGGCCTGCCATGTTCCTCCAGCTCCACACTGTGTTATCTCGGACTCCAGCATCGGCAGTTCTTACTATCTGCACAGAACTTTATATGTTTCAATAACATCACCCCTCATTCTTCAAAATTCTAATGAATAAAGGCCTAACCTGTTTAGCCATTCTTGATAAGTCAACACCTTAAATCCTGGAACAGCCTCTTTAATCTCTTATGAACTACCTCCAAAACTACTACATCCTTTCTTAAAAATGGGGACCAAAACTGTACACAGAATTCACTTCACCAACACCTTCCACCCCAACCTTAAGTTCACCTGGACCATCTCTGATACCTCGCTCTCGTTCCTGGACCTCTCTGTTTCCATCTCTGGCAACCACCTGGAAACCGATATCCATTTCAAGCCCACCGACTCCCACAGTTATCTAGAATACACCTCCTCCCACCCACCTTTCTGCAAAAATGCCATCCCCTATTCCCAATTCCTTCGCCTCCGCCGCATCTGCTCCCAGGATGAGGCATTCCACTCCCGTACATCTCAGATGTCCTTGTTTTTCAAGGACCGCAACTTCCCCCCCTCAGTGGTCGAGAATGCCCTCAACCGTGTCTCCCACATTTCCCGCAACTCATCCCTCACACCCCCTCCCCGCAATAACAAACAAAACAGAATCCCCCTCGTCCTCCCGTACCACCCCACCAACCTCCAGATCCAACGCATCATCCTCCAACACTTCCGCCATCTGCAATCTGACCCCACCACTGAAGACATTTTTCCCTCCCCAGCCTTATCTGCTTTCCGGAGGGACAACTCTCTCCGTGACTCCCTTGTCCACTCCACACTCCCCTGCAGCCCCACCACACCCGGCACTTTTCCCTGCAACCGCAGCAAGTGCTACACCTGCCCCTACACCTCTCCCCTCACCCCCATCCCAGGCCCCAAGAAGACTTTCCACATCAAGCAGATGTTCACTTGCACATCTACTAATGTGGTATACTGTATCAGCTGTTCCCGTTGTGGCCTCCTCGACATCGGGGAAACCAAGCGGAGGCTTGGGGACCGCTTTGCAGAACGCCTACACTCGGTTTGCACTAAACAACTGCACCTCCCAGTCGCAAACCATTTCAACTCCCCCTCCCATTCCTCAGACGACATGTCCATCCTGGGCCTCCTGCAGTGCCCCAACGATGCTGCCCGAAGGTTGCAGGAACAGCAACTCATATTCCGCTTGGGAACCCTGCAGCCCAATGGTATCAATGTGGATTTCACAAGCTTCAAAATCTCCCCTCCCCCCACCGCATCCCAAAACCAGCCCAGCTCGTCCCTGCCTCCCTAACCTGTCCTTCCTCCCACCTATCCCCTCCTTCCACCTCAAGGCCCACCTCCATCTCCTACCGACCAACCTCATCCCGCCCCCTTGACCTGTCCGTCCTCCCTGGACTGACCTATCCCCTTCCTAACTCCCTACCTACACTCACCTTTACTGGCTCCATCCCCGCCTCTTTGACCTGTTTGTTTCCTCTCCACCTATCCTCTCCTCTATCCCTCTTCTATCCCCTTTTTTTTTTTTTTTTTTTTTTCAAAACCCCCTTCCACTCCCCCTTTTCTGATGAAGGGTCTAGGCCCGAAACGTCAGCCTCTCTGCTGCTATGATGCTGCTTGGCCTGCTGTGTTCATCCAGCCCTGCACCTTGTTATCTCAGAATTCCAATAAGAGCTTTACAACCCCCTGGACAGCTGTAACAAGACTTTGCTGTTTTTAAATTCTCATACCCGAGCAATAAAAACAAAGTTCCATTTGCTTTCTTAATTACTTGCTGCAACTGTATACTAACTTTTTGTGTTTCATTCACAAGAACAACCAGGTTTCTGTGTTGCACTTTTTTGGAGTCTCTTCTCAGCTAAAAATTTGTCTGCATTTTGATTCTTCTTACTAAAGTATTTGACCTCACTTTTTTTTTACATTAAGCTCCATCTGCTATGTTTTTGCCCACTCACTCAACAACATGCATCCAATTGTGGACTCCTTATGCCTTCATCACAACATGCTCTCACACCTATTTTTGTACCATCAGAAAGTTGTGATATATTTCACTCTGCACCTTCTCCAATTTGTTAAAATGGATTGCAAATCATTGAGGCCCAAATGCTGATCATTGTGGCACTTCACTGGTTCCCATCTGAAAATTCCTGGAGTGTGTTTGAGATAGTTTTCTGGATCAATACCTTGAGGAATCAAGATGGTGAATGATGTAGTTGATTCTGAAACTAGAAGGCCAGCTCTGAATGGAGGAAACAATGATGTTGTGAGGCATCAGCTGGCTATAATAAATTGTGGAGTTTTATTTAAAGGGACAATGGTAGATAGACAATGATAAACATTTAAAGAGTGCAGAGAGGAACTGCAATAATTGTCATTCCTGTCCGACACAAAAATAAAATAGGAAAAGTTGAGACAACAAGGTGTAGAGCTGGATGAACACAGCAGGCCAAGCAGCATCAGAGGTGCAGGAAAGCTGACGGTTCGGGCCTAGACCTTTCTTCAGAAAAGGGGGAGGGGAAGGGGGTTCTGAAATAAATAGGGAGAGAGGGGGAGGCAGATAGAAGATGGGTAGAGGAGAGGATAGGTGGAGAGGAAACAAACAGGTCAAAGAGGCGGGGATGGAGCCAGTAAAGGTGAGTGTAGGCGGGGAGTTAGGGAGGGGATAGGTCAATCCAGGAAGGACGGACAGGTCAAGGGGGCGGGATGAGGTTAGTAGGTAGGAGATGGGGGTGCGGCTTGAGGTGGGAGGAGGGGATAGGTGGGAGGAAGAACAGGTTAGGGAGGCGGGGACGAGCTGGACTGGTTTTGGAATGTGGTAGGGGGAGGGGATGTTTTGAAGCTTGTGAAATCCACATTGATACCATTGGGCTGCAGGATTCCCAAGCGGAATATGAGTTGCTGTTCCTGCAAACTTCGGGTGGCATCATTGTGGCACTGCAGGAGGCCCAGGATGGACATGTCGTCTGAGGAATGGGAGGGGGAGTTGAAATGGTTCGCGACTGGGAGGTGCAGTTGTTTATTGCGAACCAAGCGTAGGTGTTCTGCAAAGCGGTCCCCGAGCATCCGCTTGGTTTCCCCGATGGAGAGGAGGCCACAACGGGTACAGCGGATGCAGTATACCACATTGGCAGATGTGCAGGTGAACATCTGCTTGATGTGGGAAGTCTTCCCGGGGCCTGGGATGGGGGTGAGGGAGGAGGTGTAGGGGCAGGTGTAGCACTTCCTGCGGTTGCAGGGAAAAGTGCCGGGTGTGGTGGGGCTGGAGGGGAGTGTGGAGCGGACAAGGGAGTCACGGAGAGAGTGGTCCCTCCG
>NC_063344.1:2007073-2084888 GCF_021869965.1 Rhincodon typus
ACCTTATCAAACGCTTTACTGAAATCCATATACACCACATCAACCGCCTTACCCTCATCCACCTGTTTGGTCACCTTCTCGAAGAACTAATTAAATCATTTGGTTAAATAAAAGAGACACAGAAAACATACCCATTGATCACCTGTTTTCATGTGATATTGCTCTTCAGCTCTGACAGGTAGAAACAGCTTGAAGGGGCTCCGTGCTGTTGGTTTTCTGCTCCTACCTGCCGCTCTTCTCACAGAGGGGTGATCTCCTGTTTGTGAAGCTGTCCCTGCTCTCTCTCATTGTTTCAGAAACTCTTAACCTTGGTCTAAACTCTTAACCTACTCTTTATGAAGCTGCTATTCCTCTTGCTGTTTCAGAAGCATAGGGTTCCTCCTCTATCTTGCTGTTCAGGGTGCTGGTGACTGTCTCCAGGTCTTCCTCTGTCACTCTCTGTCTCGCAGTTCTCCCCCACACACCACATTTCAGTTCCTCTGTTCCTAATTCACCCCCTCAGCAAAACCCTTCAAAATCCTCCTTCCCAATGACTTACCTAGAAACTGGAGGGAAGCCGTTAGCTGTGCATTCTATCCTTGCCAGCATTCAGCTACCATCCTCCTCATGCCCAACACAGACAGGGCAAATACAAGAGGTGATGTTAACTGGTGAGCCCTATTAATTACCCCTCCAGCCAGCTGAAAGCTAACCCGCTGAAGTGATTTACCACCACAAACCAGCTGCAAATTCAAATCCGCCTTGCACAAGTTTCTCTTTCAGTTTTGGTCATCAGAACTTTAACATACTTGCTTTTAAGTTTATTAGCACGAATGGTCTTTCATTGAAATATGACATTTTATGCTGGAAACAATCACAAAAATAGCAACAGGAGAAACATTACATTTGTCTTAATGACATAAAATCTTTTGATTCATGGCCTATGAAGGTATAGTACCTTTACCACAATGAAGCTAATAGCACAAATAGACAGGCACTGGTATCAGACAGACCATTGCAAGGATTCCAAGATGCTAAGCTGAAGCTAGCCACTGTAAGCCCATTCCAAACCTGCGTGACAGCATAAGCTCTTCAACAGATCTCATTGAGTGGAGAATGACTGGACTTGATGGGTAGCTTTGTCTTGAAAGGTTTTGGTGCTCTGAGAAGTCTATTTCCAAAATCTGGAGCCACCATAAAGAAATGGACAAAGTGATCTGAAGTACAGCATTTGACAGATGCTGTGGTATATGCGATAGCAGCCTCAGTAAGTTAGGCCATAGATGTAGTGTACGCACCTCAAAGGCTCAGATTGTAACTATGGCAACATTGGATGATAAAATGTGAATGCCAACTTCAGCTAATTAAAAGCAAAACAGCAAGAGGGATTTCAACAGCTCTTCCAGATGCACCATTCTTTGCTCCAACACATCATACACTCAGAACAACATGCTCTCTGTGGTGTGAGGCAAAATGGCATACAGTATACTCTGGCTAGCTTCTCAAGTTGGCGTGATGCTGTATGAACACCAGAATAACATGTCAGTGAAAATTACCTCTGATCCCTGGAAAGCAATTGTGGCAGCATCTCTGGAAATACTGATCGTGGTGCATCAGTTAGAAGCCTCTTGAGGATAAGTAGATAAAGGTCCAACACAACCTTCAATATTTCATAGAAATGTTATTACATCCAAGCTCCATCACCAAAACATGTACCATTATAAGCTGGACACATATAGCTGTGCCTATGTCATCAGTGGGTCAATTCTTGGAATTCCATATCTAATATCGTGCTGGAGAAACATCACAGCAGTTCAAGGAGGAAGCACACCAACATCTTCTTGGTGAAACTAGGCATGGGTGAAGAATGCAATCTTGCTAGTATCACAGACATCTTGGGAAATTATATTTTTAAATCAAGATGGATTAGAATCCATAGGCTGGACAAAGGGTCTGGCCCCATTACAGCAAAGCAGTGTAAATATTCAACAGTAAGTGTAAGTCACCTATTTGTTTGATTGCATTTTTATTATACATTAAACATTCTGTATACACATTAAAGGCAATACTTTTTCTATTATAATTCCAGTTCATCTTTGTTGCATTGGTTTCAATGCTTCAATATGCATCACTAATATTCCTTTATATCTAGAGGACTGGAGGACAAGAATGCAGAAGTTATGCTGCAGTTATAAAATAACCCAGGTTAGAACCCCACTTGGTGTGCTGTGAGCAAATCTGGGCATCACACCTTAGGAAGAACAGATCGGCCTTGGAGGGAGTACAACGTAGGTTTACAAGAATGACACCTGGACTTTGGAGGTTAAGTCAAGAGGAGAGATTGGACAAATTAGGCCGATTTGCTCTAGAATTCAGAAGGTTGATGGGTGATCAGATCAAAGTCTTCAAGAAATTAATAGAAAAAGACAGGGTAGATGAAGATAAACTATTTCCACTGGTTGGGAATTCTGGAACTAGGGACATAGTGTGAGAATTAGGGCCAGACCGTTCAGGAGAGATGTTGGGAAGCACTTCTACACACAAAGGGTGGGAGAGGTTTGGAACTCTCTTCCACAAATGGCGGTAGATGCTGGATCAGTTAATTTTAAGTGTAAGATAGATACATTTTTGTTAAGCAAAGGTAATAAGGGATATGGGCCAAAGGCAGATATTTGGAATTAGGCCACAGATCAGCCATGATCTCATGGAATGGTGGAACAAGCTTGAGGGGCTGAATGACCTCCTTCTGTTCCTAAATATCCTAACCAATATCAGGACTGAAATTCCACTATGGATCTTTGCTGATGCCAATGCATTCATGCCAACACATTTTCTATTACTGCACACTGAAGGATTTTCCCCGAGTTTCCTACCAAACCCGCATATATCTAAAGCTCCTGGGCACTCGATGTGATTTGTGCCTTCCCCTAAACACAGGAGAGAGGAGAAGGAAGACGGAATGGTAGTAAACCTTTAACCATTGCTCCTTAAAGTAGTACCTTTACTTCTTGTTGAGGACAACATTCAAGTTTAGCGATTTTCTATGCTGTGCTACATTGAGCCATAGCTCTGCTATTGGCCAGGAGTTATAAAACAGAAATTGTCCATGGGACCTTTAAACACCTGGGCTTTATTTTGGCCACCTGATTTTGCATCAACCTAAAGAAAATTTGGACTTTAAGGGCCACCAAGTCATCAAATGCCAGTGAATTCTCTCCACTCCCATCAAGGGCATATATCTCTGACTGTAACATGAAAAAGGGAGACGGTCAAAGAGGTTTGCAGTAGAGGCACATTTTCTTGTATTTCTATTCTCAATCTCGCAGTGGTTTAGACTTCCTGCAAAGAATGAGGAGAAAGCATACTTGAAACATATTGAAAGTGCCATATAAGCGAAAGCCATAGGAACTAGGTAACCATTTACTTGCATTACATAAGATTTTAAATGTATTTTAAGTTTTTGCTTTTGTTAGATTTTTAGATGTTTCCTTAAGTTTTATAAACTAAATAACAAAATTTTCATGAATGCATTTTGAAATCCCACCATAGTTTTGGTGACAGTTTACTGGAAGCACCAGTTGTCACCATTGCACATTTACCATCAATCTTCTGTTTACGTTTACTCTAGACACTTTTTTCAAAGCATCTTAAAATATCTGTAAACATTTAAAATTATTTTTGCCATACTTTTATATATTAAGTTTCAGAAACCAGTCGCCTTCCCCTTGGAACTGTCCCATTCCTCTGCTTTAGGGAAAATTAAGAGGCGGAGAATCAGGAAACCAGTCCACAGGGGTGCCAATCTAAACAGGTGCTGAGTTTGGCCTCGTGTATCTGCTCACTGTTACTCATATCTCTTTGCCAGCAGATACAGGAAGGATACCTCACCATAATCTCTAGAGAGCTTTTGCAAGGCACAGAATCCCTCACAAAGCAGGAACTGAGTCAGTCCAGTTGCCAGATTGCTGTGGGCACAGTTCGCAAGGGAGACCTTTATCTGACTTATATCCAAGGTGCCTGCCAAATGAGTGCTGTCATCATGATTCTCTTTTGCCAATATACTCAACTCAGTTGCTGGCTGGCATAGAGCTCTCTTGGACAACTACCAGAGTTCTCTTTTGGAGAAAATTATGTTACCCCTTTATACAGACATTCTGTAAATTATTCCATATCTATCTGGTTTGTAACTGTAATGTTCCATTGGCAACAAATTTCACCAGCTTCTGAACGGTTAACATTACTATGACTTGCTTTAGCGCTTACTCTTGTGTGAACTTTCAGTCTTGAACCTCCACTTTCTCCTACTGAGGCCATAGGTTCTGAGGTAGTTGCCTAATAACTGCAACAGAAGCCTTGAAGAATTAGGATGCAGCACCTCTGCTGGATGCCGCACAGGTTTTGTCAATGTGGTGATACAATATTCACTGCCAAGATCACCATCTCCCAAGGGAGTAGATGGATCTCCTTACTTCAGATCCTAAAAGTGTGATGACATTTGCTTGATTTCAAATGTTGCTGCCAAAAATGAAAAGTCATTAACATTGTAGGCCTGGGCTCCAGTGGATGTAATGACTTAATAAATTACACTAAACCAGATAGTTACAAACATAAGTGACTGTGTTGGTCTCTTGAGATGCTACAGCGGATATTTTTCAGCAAGTACTTCTTCCTTGGACTTTGAACATTTCTTATCCTCATTGAGCTGTTGGCTATGTTTATCAGAAGACATGGAATTGTGGTGAGTAATTATAATAAGATGGACATACAAAATATGATAGCTTGTATCCTCAGCACATTCACTTATCTATCCAGTCATAACAGGGGAATCTCCTCTAAAGGTTTCTCTTCCTGGTCCTGCAGTTGCTTATGGGATCCCCCAAATACCTCTCACCTTTCATTTCTCACACATAGACTTACCCTTGACAATATCATACAAAGTTATATCATCAGTTTTTACCATTTCAAGCATCAGCTCTGCCATTTCCTCACCTAATCCCTCCATTGTCTCTGTGTTATCAGATATTCAATCCTGGATGGGCCTCAAATGCCTCCGATTAAATATTCATAACAAATTTTAGTCACAATGTCTGGGTTCCCACTGTCAGTTTTAATCCTTAAGTTAAAGCAAAACCAATCTTCCTACTCCAAAGTTAACGCACTGCAGTTAACGTACTGCGAGCATTGATGCAAAATTAGTATCGTTGTACACATCTAGTTATAAGTGGCCTGCCCATAATTCTCTAACAATGCCTTTTTCTTGCACATTGGGGATTACCTTTAGTGCTTCACTAATATCAACAAAGAAAGATCAATAAGAATTGCTCAGGTGGCACGCAGCTATACTAAGTCCTGAGACAACAGAACATGCTGGATTCACCATCCCAGAGACAGCTACCTGTGAACGATGGAAGAGACATAACTGCTGACCTGAGTTTCACAGAAAGCAGTGTATGAACTGTGCTATCTTCCTGAGGAAAGCATCCAGATAACGTGTTTCATCCAAGTGACATTGTCAGGTCACTTTGGTCACTCATGTTCATGAGCTTGGTACGTTCCAAACTAGTTTTGATAATCTAGGATTATAAGACCATAAGATATCATAGCTAATAAGTTTCTCAACTCCAATCTCCTGTCTTCTCTCTGTAACCCTTAATCCCTTTACTAATCAAGAATCTATCTATCTCTGTGTTAGATACATTCAATGACTTGGCCTCCACAGCCCTCTGCAGCAATGAGTTCCATGGAGTCACCACCCTCTGGCTGAAGAAATTCCTCCTCACCTCAGTTCCAAAGGGTCATCCCTTCACTCTGAGTTTGTGCCCTCAGTTCTTGGTCTCTCCTCTCTCCTTCTCCATATCGACCTTATCCAGGCCTCTTAGTATTTGATAAGTTTCAACGAGATCCCCCCCTCATCCTTCTAAACTCCATCCAATACAGACCCAGAGTCCTCAACCACTCCTTATGTGATCACCCCTTTATCCCCGGGATCATTTGATGTGAAGGATTATTGCTGGTTATCTGTCAGTAACCTTTCTCATGCAGGATAAATAATTGCTCCCTTTAAAAATTGCTATTCTTGTGTCTGTCCTGATGAATGCAAGAAATGAAGTTTCAATAGAATGTCTTTTTTATAGTAATACTCAAGTGCTCCACTGGCGAGTCACTATTTGTAACTATTTATGGTGCTCTTTCCTGTTGGAGGAAAGTGGAAGGACAGTGATTCAGATTTATACTGGTGCTATGGTTCTCATCATCCTTGCCTGGACAGAAAGAGACTGCAGCTACAGGTTTAGCTGCAACAATACAGGGCAGCACAGTGGCTCAGTGGTTAGCACTGCTACTGCACAGTGCCAGGGACTCGGGTTCGATTCCAGCCTCAGGTAACTGTGTGTGTGTAGTTTAAACATTCTCCCTGTATCTGCGTGGGTTTCCTCCCACAGTCCAAAGATGTGCAGATTAGGTGGATTGGCTATGGGACATGCAGCGTTACAAAGATGTGGCAGATCTGGGTGGGGATGCTCTTCAGAGGGTCAGTCTTCCTGCACTGTAGGGATTCTATGATTCTATAACATATCTTAAAGTCTCCCATGAGGATCTGCACGACTAACTAGCATTTCGAAAAATTACACCTGCTATTGACTGGTTGCGTGGATCTTAAAGGACAATTGCCCAGAGCAGTGCACTAGCACATTCCTTAAAGTTACAGAACAAATCTGAAGAGCACCCATACCCCGTCTACATTATATTCTTCAGTAACAACTATTGCTATCTCATGACTGATCCTTGTGGCATACCACTGGTCAATGGACTCCAGTCTAAAAAGCAACCCTCCATCACCACCCTCTGTCTTCTAACTTTGAGCCAGTTTGGTATCCAAATAGCCAGTTCTCCCCCATTCTGTCTGATCGAAACTTGCTAACCAGTCTAACACGAGGAACCTTTTTGAACACCTTACTGAAGTCCATATAGATCATGTCCATTGCTCTGCCCTCATTAATCCTCCCTGTTGCTTCTTCAAAAAACTCCATCAAGTTAGTGAGACATGATTTCTCACACACAAAGCCATGTTGACTATCCCTAATCAGTCCTTGTCTTTCCAAATACATGCAAATCCTGTCCCTCAGATTCCCTCCAACAACTTGCCCACCACCGATGTCAGGTTCACCTGCCTACAGTTCCCTGGCTTTTCCTTACCACCTTTCTTAAATAGTGACACCACATTAGCCAACCTCCAGCCTTCCAGCACCTCACCTGTGGCTATCGATGATACAACAATCGATATCAATGAGTGTTGCTGAACAAAGAAACTTTTGAGTGCAGGTTCATTGTTCCTTGAAAGTGGAGTCACAGGTAGATAGGATAGTGAAGAAGGCGTTTGGTATGCTTGCCTTTATTGGTTAGTGCATTGAGTATAGGAGTTGGGAGGTCATGTTGCGGCTGTACAGGACTTTGGTTAGGCAACTTTTGGAATACTATGTTCAATTCTGGTCTCCCTGCTATAGGAAGGATGTTGTGAAACTTGAAAGGGTTCAGAAAAGATTTACAAGGATGTTGCCAGGGTTGGAGAGTTTGAGCTATAGGGAGAGGCTGAACAGGCTGGGGCTATTTTCCCTGGAACGTCAGAAGCTGAGGGGTGACCTTATAAAATCATGAGGGACATGAATAGGGTAAATAAAGGGTGTAGGTTTAAGGTGAGAGGGGAAAGATTTAAAAGGGACCTGAGAGGTAATTTTTTCACACAGAGGGTGGTGTGTGTATGGAATGAGCTGCCAGAGGAAGTGGTGGAGGCTGGTACAATTACAACATTTAAAAGGCATCTGGATGGGTATATGAATAGGAAGGGTTTATAGGGATAGGGGCCAAATGCTGTCAAAGGGATTAGATTTATCTAGGATATCTGGTCAGCATAGACGAGTTGGACTGAAGGGTCTGTTTCTGTGCTGTATATCTCTACGACTCTATGGTTGGTTCTTGTTAACAATGTTTAATCAATACTTAGCACTTTGCTCAAATCATGCCTGATGTTTTTATTTCATTAATCGTGTGTGCACCCTCATATTGATTGAGCACTAAGCTTCTCCTTTGTGGTTCTGATTGTGCATGGGACAGGATCTTTAGTGATGGAGGGTGGGGGGAGAGAGAGTACTAAAAGAGACAGAACTATTAACAAGACTGAAAACAAAAAAAAACCGTAAGAACTGCAGATGCTGTAAATCAGAAACAAAGACATAAATTTCTGGAAAAGCCCAGCAGGTCTGGCAGCATCTGTGAAGAGAAATCAGAGTTAACGTTTCGGGTCCAGTGATCTTCAGAACATGCTCTGACCCTTCCTCAGAGCTCTGATGAAGGGTCATCTAGACTCTAAACATTCTCTTGCTGTTTCTCCATTGAGGCTTCCTGACTGCTGTGATCTCCAGCATTTTTTGTTTTCAGTATAGATTCCAGCATCTGCAGTAATTTGCTCCAAGCACTATTGACAATATCTGCTAATACAGGTACCAAGAAGAAAAGTTGGATGACCAATGGGATTAGGATTTGAGGGAACAGGAACAAAGTGGATCTTGTGGCCAAGGTGAACAAAGAGATAGTTTGAGGAGAGGTCAAAGAAAAATGTGAGAAAGATGTGAATTCAGGTCTAGGGCAGGAGAGAATGCCAGAGGAAGTTTGGCCTGGTGAACTGGGAAAGAGAGGGAGTGGGAAAGGGAGGAAAGTGGCACAGCCAGCTGGTCAGGTGGTCTCACACTTGATGACAAAGTCTGTGAGCTTTTCATACACGTTGTTGATGATGAGGGCAGAGGAAGAAGGGTTTAAGTAAATGATTTGAAGTTCCAAAAAAATGCCAGGAATTATCTTTCCAATGAAGGGTGACCCTTAGAATTCCTACAGTGTGGAAACAGGCCCTTCAGCTCAGCAAGTCCACACTCCCACCCAGACCAATCCAATCTACACATCCCTGAACACTACGGGCAACTTAGCATGGCCAATCCACCCTAACCTGCACATCTTTGGGCTGTGAGAAGAAACCGGAGCACCCGGAGGAAACCCACAGACACGGGGAGCATGTGCAAACTCCACACAGACAGTCACCCAAGGGTGGAATCGAACCCGGGTCTCTGGCACGGTGAGGCAGCATTGCTAACCACTGAGCCACCATACCGCCCTAGAATTATGAACAGTTTGGCAGCTAAGAGCAAGATCCAATATTACTTTCTGTGATCCAGCCAGATCTGGCAGTGAATCATATCTATTCAAAACCTGCACCACTTAGACTTACGCAGGGCAGTGGCCAGAGTGGGGGCAATTAATGGTTCTATCTGGGACTGCGGTGCTTCCAGCATAGATACGATGGGCTGAACAACCTGCTTAAAAGCTGTTAAAAAATTTCTATCAAAATAAAAGGTGAGGCACAATTGAGCAGACAACATGTGGTGAATGGAGGGTCAAGGACTGAAGAACAGAGATTTTGAACGTGCAGTTTTAAGTAAATTGGGGATTAGTTCTTTCTGGGGATGGACAGAGTTGGGACCATGAAGGGGGTTGGGGGTGAAGAGGAACATGAAGATGTGATCAGAGATGG
The DNA here is from genome assembly GCF_021869965.1 of Rhincodon typus. Lineage (NCBI taxonomy): Eukaryota > Metazoa > Chordata > Chondrichthyes > Orectolobiformes > Rhincodontidae > Rhincodon > Rhincodon typus. The sequence goes on from NC_063344.1 coordinate 2,016,630, forward strand.
CATTGTCTGATTGACATGATGGAGGTGGTGAGGTCACGTGAGATGGCAAGGTTATGAATCTGTGTTGGAGAGGTTCATGGTAAATGAGATTAGGGAGGGCAGTGAACTCAGAGGAGAGAGAACATGATTAATTGAAATTGAGATTAAAATCACATCTTGTGCTGTGGAACTTGATAGCCGTTTGTTTTCAACACTTCCTCTAAAGCTAGCTGCACCAGATGCTTCCAGATGGAAGGCAGAAGGAGTGGCCATCAGTCAATCTTCCTTCTTGTCATAGATTTTGCGGCACCTGAGCAGTAAACCTGCCTGTTCTCACTCTGTAAAGCCTCATATGTAAGCAATTCTACTCAGTGAACAGTTCTTCTGGACTCCCAATGTTTTCAATCTTGCCGATGAATGGTTGTTGACTATTGTCTCTGCAGTTCGTTTAGTAACCTCAGTTAACCTCCTGATACCATACCCACAGCAACTTCCTAGCTCAGAAGATGTTACAGAGTGGAATCCTTCAGTTAAAATGAAGTGTGTCTGACAATAATAAAGGAGAAACCACCTTGGAGAAGCAAAATATTAATCTTCATTTTCCACACTTTTTAAAATATTTAGCACTTATAATTACCCATTTTTGTCTCTCAGTTGTAACTTCTTTTTTTAAAATGTGACATGGGCAGAATGCAGACGCCTGGCTAATATCCTGTATGCCATCTCTCTGATTTATTTTAGATCTCTAACAAGAGAGATAATTGCACCAATTGTCACTCCTGGCATGGAGTTTTGCCTGCTGGGAAACATATCTAAAATTCTGAAGCATTCTCCCCATGACTTTCTGCCCATCAATTTTAAGAGGAGCATGTGTCCAAACTCATGACATATGCCTTCTGTGGATGAAATGTCATGCCAGGAAGGGAAATCTGTACATACAACAAAAATGTTCTGGCTCAAAAAAAAATCACTGAGGCGTTTAGATTCTGTATATGTATCCACACATTTATATCCAAATAGCAATACCATTGTTTTATAGGATTTTAGTTCCAGTTGTGCAGCTAGATCATCCTTGATCACTTACAGCTGCTTTGTACAGTATTTAATTTTAAACTGAAATAGTTTGATGATCCGTCATCATTCAGTTTTCAATTATTTGTATGGTCCTTTGTTGTCCTGCCACCATAGTAGTTGATTGGCACGTTTGCCTTCCGTTCTCTGGGGTGGGTAATTATTAGTTCAAAGACCATTCTTCAATGTGCTGATTGTTTGCAAATTTGGATTTGGCAGCTCTGGAATTAAGGCATGAGCTCTGCAGGGAATGTCCTGAGTTCAAAGTGGTCCTTGAAGACCATGGGAGAACAGATGGGAACTCAAAATACCTTCAAAGAAGAGGAACCTTTCCCTTTAGCTTCCTGCTGGAACTATTTGTGGGTTTGTTGGTTCAGTAGTCAGATATCAAATCTTGATCATAATTAGGCTGTGTGGTCCCACTTCAAACCTTCAATATTCTATGTCAATTGCAAGATTTGTATCCTTCACACTCAGTGGGGTCAATTTTTATCTTGTGAATGCCTGATGGGTTAATTCACAGGAATTACAACATGGGAAACTGAGTCTCTGCCCATTTTGTGCAGACAGTGCATCTCTGGGCAGAAAACGCTTGTGCCTGAAACAGGTTGCAACTTCATTTGTAAGATTTAAATGAAGAAGGAATAGTGACACAATCACGCCTCCCACACACTTTTTCCACTCTTTATGTTGGCTTTATATCACTTCAAAATCACACAAATAAATAAGCAGATTGGCATCTGCTCAGATATGTGCAAAGCAAATTTAAAAAGAGCTTATCAAATTTAATTTAAACATTTTTAGGTCCTTCTGGTCTGAAGAGCTATTCTTTGCCTGCAGGTACAGGTTTTATTGACCCTTTGTGCCAATTGTTTTAATACTTTCCCCCAAGGGAGATGGGTTTTCTATTGATTGTCCCCCTCTTTGAGGTGAATACAGGAAGCAGATGAATATTATCAAAGGAATACTGGGCGCACCTGTCAATCATCACACACTTACATTTCCCGTCAGAGATGAACATTCTCTTAACAGGTGATAATTGGACACAGATTGCAACAAAAAAACCTGCTGCAATCTATAATGCACAAATGTTACGCTGGATACTTCTTAAGTAATGTCCCAACCTCACTGTGGAATGTTTTACATGTGTAATTTCATGAAATAAACATGACAGGATATTGAATGCTGATAATGCAGATAGCTTTGTGTGACTCTGTGTCTGATTACAGCAGCTTCAGTTTCACCATATATTATCCTGATTGGAGCATTCTGTCCAAAACAGAATTAAACACATTCTTTTATTTTTTTCCCGGAGCAGAGGAAATTGAGGGGGCGGGGGTGGTGACCTTATCGAGGTTTATAAAATCATGAGGGGCATTGATAAGGTAAATAGCCAAGGTCTTTTCCCTATAGTGAGGGAGTCCAAAACAAGAGTGCATTTTTTAAGGTAAGAGGAAAAAGATTTAAAAGGGACCTGAGGGGCAATGCTTTTACACAGAGGGTAGTCCATTTGTAGAATGAACTGCTAGAGGAAGTGGTAGATGCAGGTACAATTACAATATTTAAAAGACATTTGGACATGTACATGAATAGGAAAGGCTTGGAGGGATATAGGCCAAATGCAGGCGAATGGGACTAATTTAGTTTGGGACACATGGTTGGCATGGATGGGTTGGTAGTCATCTCTTATTCCGTGAGCATTTTCAATACTGAGAAGCCTCTCGTGGTGAGAGACCTCTCGCCAAGCCACAGTGCATGTGTACATCTTTTACTGGTAAACCATGAATCTTTCATTAAATACTTGCATCATTGTGTTGTGAGCCTCATGGAGATCAACAACTTTTTAAAAAGAAAATCAAATTCTAAGACTCTTATTGTAACAAACAAAAATCAGATTGACTAAACATTAAAACATTAAAGTTCTCAGTGCTCACTATAAAAAGCCCCTTCAAAATTGTGTGTATTTGAAATGAGATAAGGTTCAAAGAGAAAGACTGTTGCTGTTTTCCAATGAAAACTTCTCAAGAATCTTCTGCACATCTGCACAAATATTTTATTGTGGTTATGGTGCAGCTGCACACTGAATGTGTGGATGCCTTCACAGTTGACAAATACTTTTGGCTTTTCTGGGGAGGTTGCAGGGGGTGGGGTGCAGATGGATAAGCAATAGTGCCCCAGAACCATGGGAAACTTTCCAGAGATGGGAAGCTGAGAGTCCACTCATTCTAACTCATATCACTGAAGACAAAGCTGGCATAATTGTCAGCCCTGACAAACAACTCATCAAGCTTATGTCTTTATGTATCTTTCTGATGGCGGGCTGGGAGGCCTTGAATATGCCTGCAAAGAACACTGAAGGATGCAGAAGCAAAACAATTAAGGGCAGTGGTGATTTTGACAGCCACAGTTTACACACAGCTACCAGTTCCACAAGCAGCAGGTCATCTGCTCAATCTTCTAGGAGGCTGGAAGTATCTTCCTCTTGCTGTAACATCCTGTGGCTTTTGAAATACTGCCATTCAGATGTGTAAGGAAAACAGAATCTCCAACTACAGACCCTGAATTTCAGTTCGTGTTTCATTGATCTGTACTTCTCTCTGGTCATCCCCTCGTCTTGACGTACAGCTCCACGAACAGCAGATCACCTTGGTCTTCATCACTCTGTGGTAGTATGAATAACACCGAGTTCTGATAAAACGTTAACTCTATTTTTTTCTGCATAGGTGTTGCCAAACTTGGCATGTAGTTCTAGCATCTGCAGCGTTTTTGCTTTTATATCAGCAGCACCCATCCTGATGTCAGAGGGCAACTCCAGAGTGTAGAGAGCAACTTCTCAGCAAAACCACTGTGACCAAATTATTTTCCGCTAGAAGATAAGAGAGCAGCAGTGAGTGCTGTGTATTTATTGGCACATTTCCCAGAGATTAGTTCAACCTCAATTGCGGCGATATACTTGCCTTACTTTCATTCATGAGTTTAGGAAGTTCAGGAAGCCAGATGGATTCAACTAAATTTAGCAGAATGTTGAAGAAATTATGTAATTCATTCATGGAATATAGGCATCACCAGCTGAGCTAGCATTTTTGCTCATGCCTAGGTACCCTAGAGAAGGTGGTGGTGAGCTGCCTTTTTGAACTGTACAGCCACAAAACCTTAGGGAGGGAGTTTCAGGATTTTGACCCAGGCACGCTGAAAGAATAGTGATACATTTTCAAGTCAGGATGGTGAGTGCTTTGAAGGGGAACTTTCAGGTGGTGGTGTTCCTATTCCCTTTTAGGTCATAGTGATTGTGGATTTGAAGTGTGTTGCCCAAGGAGCCTCAGTGAATTTCTGCAGTGCACCTTGTAGATGGTGCACCCCGTTACCACTGAGCATCATTGATCGTGGAAGTGAGGTTTATGGATGTAGTGCCAATCAAGCAGGCTTTTTTGTCCTGGACGGTGTCAAGCTTCTTGAGTGTCATTGGAGTTGCATCATCCAGGCAAATGGGACTCCTGACTTCTGTCTTGTTGACGGTGGACAGGTTTTGGTGAGTCAAGAGGTAAGTTACTCACTGCAGTATTCATAGCCTCTGACCTGCTCTTGTAGCCACAATATTTATATGACATTCCAGTTCAGTTTCTGCTCACCCCCAGAATGTTAATACTGGGGTATTCAGTATTGGTAATGCCAACAAATTGGCTAACATGGTAAATGACAATTATCTGTCTTGAGGTGGCCTAACACGCAAAAATGCAAAAATCAATGAGCAGGGTCTGGCTTCCTGATGTGCTGTCAATTTCGTCAGTGTTACATTGCACCAAAGTCCACATGTATCTTCATGTTACAATTTAACGCATTGGGTTCCAGGTTCAGCTGACTGATGTTTATGATAGTGAAGCAGCTATATATGTCCCTCAACAATATACTACTTTGTAAATGACATGATGATGAAAAATAAAATTTCCTTGAGTTATAAAGGCATACTCCTTTATTCTTCAGTTCTAAAATATTGAAGGTAATATTATTTGTGTTGCTTAGATGTATGAGTGTCTGATACCTTACTTGATATAAAAGAACCACTTAAGTTTTCAGCATTTTATAGCTAATATTTAAGAGGCCTTTAAATGGAGCAGTTACAACGCTTGTGAGTTCAGGACATTCATCCTGGAGGTAACTGTTTGATGCATTTGATACCATGGGCACCAACATAAGGCCTCTGTGTAATTAGGTGCTAAATCTTGAAGCCTCGAATGTTGTAGGAAGCAACTGTCATGTGGCAGCATTGTCACAGTATCAGTAAAAACAAGCAATATCACCATGAAACCAGTATTAGGCCCTTCGCAAAGGTAAATAGAGGACCTAACAACAATTAGAAAATCTACTGCAAAACTGTTTTGCCCTGAGACAACCATTGCTGGCTGCATTCAGGAACCAGGCCTACACAACGTCTAATAGGCCCAGGTTATTAAAGGGCCCATCTATTAAATCTCCACAGTAAGGAAAGGTTTATAGTCTATTACCCAGCGTTGAGGTGAGAGAATCAGGTGAAAACAAATTCAATCGACATCGACACAAGTCATAGAGTCATAGAGTAATACAGCATGGAAACAGGCCCTTCAGCCCAAACTAGTCCGTGCTGACCATGGTGCCGACTCAGCTCATTCCAATTGCCCACATTTGGTCCATATCCCTCTGAACCCTTCAAATCTATGCACTTATCCAAATGGTTTTTAAATGTTGCTACTGTACCTGCCTCAACCACTTTCTCTGGCAGCCCATTCCATACACGCACCACTCTCTGCGTGATGAAGTTGTCCTCACGTCCTTTTTAAATCTTTCCCCTCTCACCTTAAACCTAAGACCTCTAGTTTTCAGAGATAGTAGGAACTGCAGATGCTGGAGAATCCGAGACAACAAGGTGCAGGGCTGGATGAACACAGCAGGCCAAGCAGCATCATAGGAGCAGAGAGGCTGACGTTTCGGGCCTAGACCCTTCATCAGAAATTCTCCACCCCAGGAAAAAGATAGTGGTGAGCCTGTGGAATTGATTACCACAGGTAGTTGATGCCAAAATATTGAATGTATTCAAGAAGGAGATGAGCTTTAGCACTTGGGGTGAATGGGATCAACGGTTGTGAGGAGAAAGCTATTGTATTAGGCTACTGAGTTGGATGATCAGCCATGATCGTGAAGAATGGTGGAGCAGGCTCGAAGGGCCAATTGGCCTCCTCCTGCTCCTATCTTCTGTGTTTTTATTTTTCCATCCTATCTGTACCCCTTATGATTTTATACATCTCAATTAGGTCACTCCTCATTGTCCTACATTCTAAGGAATAAAGTTTTCTCCCGGCCAACCTCTCCCTATAACTCATGCCTACTAGTCCTGGCAACATCTTTGTAAATCTTCTTTGCACACTTTCCAGTTTAACTATGTCTTTCCTATAACAGGGTGATCAAAACTGTACACAATACTCCAAGTGCAGCCTCACCAACGCCTTGTACAACTGTAATATAACGTCCCAACTCCTATACTCAGTGCCTCGACCAATGAAGGCCAGCATACTGAATGCTTTCATCACCGCCCTACCCACCTGTGACACTGCTTTCAACAAACAATGTACTTGTACTCCTAGGTCCCTCTGTTCCACAACACTCCTCAAGACCTTACCATTTACTGTATAAGTCCTACCTTGGTTTGACTTTCAAAGTGCAACACCTCAATTGAACTATATTTGCCAATCTTCAGCCCTCTTCCCCACCTGATCAAGATCCCTCTGTAACTTTTGATATCCTCCTTTTTTATCAACAATTTGCCCTAATTTTGTATCATCTGCAAATTTACTAATCATGCCTTGTACATTCACACCCAGATCATTTATGTAAATAACAAATAACAAAGGTCCCAGCACTGAGCCCTGTGGCACACCACTAGTCACAGGCCTCCACTCCGAGAAACAGCCTTCAATCATCATCCTCTGCTTCCTACCATCCAGCCAATTTTGAATCCAATTAGCTAGGTCTCCCTGGATCCCCTGTGTCCAAACTTTCAAAACTAGTCTACCATGCAGGACCTTGTCAAAGGCCTTACTAAAGTCCATATAGACAACATTCACTGCCCTGCCCTCATCCATTCTCTTGGTGACCTCTTTGAAAAACTCTAAAAGATTTGTCAGACATGACTTCCCATGAACAAATCCATGCTGACTACCCCTAATCAGATCTTGACTATCAAAATGTTGGTTGATCCTGTCCCTCAGTATCCTCTCCAATAACTTGCCTACCACTGATGTCAGGCTCACTGGTCTATAGTTCCCTGGCCTTGTCTTTGCTACCCTTCCTAAATAACAGAACAACATTAGCCTCACTCTGGTCTTCTGGAACTTCACCAGAGGCTAAAGATGAAGCAGAAATCACTGCAAGGGCCCCTGCAATTTCTTCCCTAGCCTCCCACAACATCCAAGGATGGACTTGATCAGGCCAAGGGGATTTATCCACTTTAATGAGCTTTAAGGCTGCAAACACCTCCTCTCTGGTAATATGTATGCGGTCCAAAACATCCCCACTTGTTTCCCTTATTTCCTCAGTATCCATGATTCCTTCCTCAGTAAACACAAGTGTAGCAAAAAGGCTAGAAGTGTGGCACATTCAGCTAAAAGGCAGTTGCTGAGCTTTTCCGGCAATTTCTGCTTTTGCTTCAAATTTTTGAGATTCGTCATGAGGAACAACTGGTATCTTTTACAATTAGGAGATTTGCTCGAAATAAGAACTGTCTCTTTGTTCATGCCTCAAGTGTTATCATCAGGCACATCGGATTTTCTGACTTGTGATCTCCACTTTTCAGCTGGTGAGAACAAGTAAAATTGGGATGAATATGATCATGCAGGACGGTTTGCAGGGAATTGAGACCCTTTCAAAACATCGATAATTGTAGGTTCAGTTATAAATAAATAAAAGCCAGAAAGTTCTATATGTTAGACAACTTCAGTGTGGCCAAGAAAGACTGGTGCATGGGCCTTGAAACTGAGTATCACATGAGCTCATTAGGAAGTCAAGAACATTCTGTGTAAGGTTTGTCACATTCCTTAACACTGAATGTGGGGCCCTGTTGTAAATGTGAAGTTTTATGGTGCGAGAACGAGTTACTTGTGCTAACAAGCACACTGTCATTTTTTCATTTTGAGCCTTTATGCAAAAGTAGTTACCGCTGTGTCTTCACCAGATTTCTGCTCTTTGTGAGAAAATATAGATGTGCAGTATGAAGTCAGGACAGGATGATATGATCAATAGATGGAAGAAACAGAAATCTCAGGATCATTGAATGTAAAACACAAAAATCCTGGGAAGAGAATACACAATGGAAAAGATAGATTTTAGAATGACAATACTGCAAAAATTGCTCAAAAAACAGAAGAAAACGTAAGCTTCTGGTTAAGATTTGAAGAATATCAGACTGAAACCCTGACTGGGAGAAAACCTGCTTGCTCTTTCTGAACTCCCACAAAGAATCATGCTGCTCAAGATGTCACTCTCACCTTGTTCAGCACAATCAAACAAATTGAAAAATTTAAAATACTTCCTTAAAAGGCTACTGTACCAATTAATAATGTGATTACTGAGGTAAGTGAGCATGTGTGGAACAGCAGGGTAGGGAAATGGGGAAAAGACAAATTGAACCTGGTTTTAGAAAAATTATAAATAGGTTTAAATCTGGAGTTAACAATTTAATGATGACCATGTCAAAAGTTGCTAGAAAAGGTCTGGCAGTATCTGTGAAGAAAAAATCAGAGTTAACTTTTCGGGTCCGGTGACCCTTCCTCAAAACTGATGGTAGCTGGGAAAACATTGGTTTATATGCAGAAAATAGGGAAGGCAATGGGGTAGGGAGTAAACGATAGGATAGAACCCAAAGACAGAGAAGAGCAGTTGGACGGACAGAGGAGTTGCTAACGATCAGGCTGGGAGGGTGAGTAGTTGTTAATGGGGACTGTTAGTGACTAACAACAGGGGGTTGGCAGGCTATGTGGTAACAAGGCCTGGTGTGTGGGGTAGGGGGCTGGGACATGGGAGAGTTTAGGCCATAAAATTATTGAACTCGATATTGAGCCCAAAGGGCTGTAGGGTCCCCAAGTGGAAAATGAGGTGTTGTTCCTCCAGCTTGTGTTGGGCTTCACTGGAACACTGTAGCAAGCCAGAGACAGAGATGTTGGCCAGGGAGCAGGGTGGGGCATTGAAGTGGCAGGCAACAGGTAGTTCAGGGTCTTTTTTGTGAGCAGAACGTAGATGTTCTGCAAAGCGGTCACCCAGTCTACACTTCGTTTCCCCAATGTAGAGGAGACCACATTGTGAGCAGCGAATGCAGTAGACTAGATTCTTGGAAGTGCAGGTAAAGTGTTGCTTCACCTGGAAGGTATGTTTGGGCCCTTGGATACTGGGGAGGGAGGAGGTAAATGGGCAGGTGTTGCACCTTCGCCGGTTACAGGGGAAGGTGCCGTAGGGCTGTGGGGAAGTGTTGGGGGTGAAGGAAGTGTGGACCAGGGTGTCCCGGAGGAAACGATCCCTGCAGAAGGCAGAAAGGGAGGGGAGGGAAATATGTGTCTGGTGGTGGCATCTTGCTGGAGGTGGCAGAAATGGCGTCTGATGATCTTCTGGGTGTGGATGTTGGTGGGATGGTAGGTGACGACAAGGGGAACCCCATTTATCATAGAATCCTTACAGTGTGGAAACAGGCCCTTCGGCCCAACAAGTCCACACTGAACCTCACAGCATCCCACCCAGACCCATCCCCCTGTAACCCACCTAATCTACACATCCCTGAACACTACGGGCAATTGAGCATGGCCAATCCACCTAACCTGCACATCTTCGGACTGTGGGAGGAAACCGGAGCACCTGGAGGAAACCCGCACAGACATGGGGAGAATGTGCAAACTCCACACAGACAGTCGCCTGAGGGTGGAATTGAACGCGGGTCCCTGGCGCGGTGAGGCAGCAGTGCTAACCACTGTGCCACCGTGCCGCCCCTAACCCCTTCTCTCACCCCTTTCTGTTGCGGGAGGGAAGAGAAGGGATGAGGGTAAAAGTGCAGGAGATGGGTCGGACTTGGTTGAGGGCCCTGTCGGCAATGGAGCTGGGGAATCCTCGGTTGAGTAAAAAGGTGGACATTTTGGAGGCTCCCTTGTAGAAGTTGGCCTCATCTGAACATATACAATGGAGGCGGAGGAAGCAGGGTGTGAGGATGTATAGTCCAGGTAGCTGTAGGAATCAGTAGGTTTATAGTGGCCAGTCTATCCCCAGAAATGGAAACAGAGATGTCGAGAAGGGAAGGGAGGAGTCAGAGATAGACCAGGTGAAAGTGAGGGCAGGGTAGAAATTGGAAATGAAATCGATGAACTTTCCAATTCCAGACAAGAGAGGGAAGCAGCATCGATGATATCATTAATATAAGGGAGAAAGAGTTGTGGGTGGGGGCCAGAATAGGACTGGAACAAGGAATGTTCCACGAAGAGACAGGCATAACTAGGGCCCATGCGGGTACCTATGGTCACCCCTCTGGCCTGAAGAAAATGAGAGGAGTTAAAAGAGAAGTTGTTGAGGGTGAGGACGAGCTCGGCCAAGCAGAGGAGGATGGTGGTGGGTGGGGATGGCTCGGGTCTTTGCTCCAGGAAGAAGTGGTGGGAAATGGACTTGTAAAGGGATTGCAGGTCCATGGGAAAAAGGAGGCAGCTGGAACCGGCAAACTGGAAGTTTTGAAACTGGAGTAAAGTGTCAGAGGAATCATGGATGTATGTGGGCAGGGTTTGGACCAAGGGAGAGACGACTGAGTCAAGGTAGGAAGAGATGATTCTGTGGGGCACGAGCAGGCTGAAACAATGGGTCTACCTGGACAGTCCTGTTTGTGGATTTTTGGAAGGAGGGAGAAGCGAGCTATGTGGGGCTGGGGGCCAACAGTTTGGGGGCAGTGGGGCAGAAATCATCAGATGAAATGAGATCAGCCAATGTAGTTCTAAAGGGTCCTTCCTTCACTCTGAGGCTGTGCCTTTGGGCCCTAGCCTCTCCTACTAGTGGAAACATCTTCTCCACGTCCACCCTTCTCCAGGCCTGTCAGTAAGTTTCAACAGATTCCCCCTCTAAACTACAGACCTAGAGTCCTCAACTGCTACTCATATGATAAGCCCTTCATCCCCAGGATCATTTTTGTAAATTCCCTCTGGACCCCTTTCAACGCCAGCACATCCTTCCTTAGATATAGGGCCCAAAACTGCTCTCAATATTTCAAAATGCTTTATGACCAGAGCCTCATACAGCCTTAGCAGTACATCCCCACTCTTGTATTCTAGCCCTCTTGAAATGAATACTAACATTGCACTTAGAACATAGAACATTGAACAGTACAGCACAGTGCAGGCCCTTCGGCCCACGATGTTGTGCCGACCTATTATCCTATTCTAAGATCAAACTACCCTGCATACCCTACATTATACTATCATCCATATGCCTATCCAAGAGTCGCTTAAATGTCCCGAATGTATTTGCCTTCCTAACTGCCAACTGAACCGACATGTTTACCTGAAGAAAATCCTGAATTAGGACTCTCAAATACCTTTGTGCTTCAGATTTCTGATGCCTTTTCACATTTAGAAAATAGTCAATGCCTCAACTCTACTTATTGTTAGCCACTAACAGTCTCCATTAACTGCTATTCACCTAGCCAGATTGTTATCAACTCCTTCGTCTTTCCAACTGTTCTTCCCTCTTTGGGCTCTATCCCCACCTATCGTTTACTTCTTACCCCTTCCCCCCACCCTATCTTCTGCATATAAACCGACATTTTCCTAGCTACAGAGATAGTAGGAACTGCAGATGCCGGAGAATCTGAGATAACAAGGTGTAGAGCTGGATGAACACAGCAGGCCAAGCAGCATCAGAGGAGCAGGAAGGCTGACGTTTCGGGCCAAGACACTTCTTCAGAAATGGGGGAGGGGAAGGGGGATCTGAAATAAATAGGGAGAGAGGGGGAGGCAGATATAAGATGGATAGGTGGAGAGGAGACAGACAGGTCAAAGAGGCGGGGATGGAGCCAGTAAAGGTGAGTGTAGTTGGGGAGTTAGGGAGGAGATAGGTCAGTCCAGGGAGGACAGACAGGTCAAGGGGGTGGGATGAGGTTAGTAGGTAGGAGATGGGGTTGGGGCTTGAGGTGGGAGGAGGGGATAGGTGGGAGGAAGGACAGGTTAGGGAGGCGGGGACGAGCTGGACTGGTTTTGGGATGCGGTAGGGGGAGGGGAGATTTTGAAGCTTGTGAAGTCCACATTGATACCATTGGGCTGCAGGGTTCCCAAGCAGAATATGAGTTGCTGTTCCTGCAACCTTCGGGTGGCATCATTGTGGCACTGCAGGAGGCCCAGGATGGACATGTCGTCTGAGGAATAGGAGGGGGAGTTGAAATGGTTCGCGACTGGGAGGTGCAGTTGTTTAATGCAAACCAAGCGTAAGTGTTCTGCAAAGCGGTCCCCAAGTCTCCGCTTGGTTTCCCCATGTAGAGGAGGCCACAACGGGAACAGCGGATGCAGGATACCACATTAGTAGATGTGCAGGTGAACATCTGCTTGATGTGGAAAGTCTTCTTGGGGCCTGGGATGGGGGTCAGGAGGGAGGTGTAGGGGCAGGTGTAGCACTTCCTGCGGTTGCAGGGAAAAGTGCCGGGTGAAGTGGGGCTGGAGGGGAGTGTGGAACGGACAAGGGAGTCATGGAGAGAGTTGTCCCTCCGGAAAGCAGATAAGGGTGGGGAGGGAAAAATGTCTTTGGTGGTGGGGTCGGATTGCAGATGGCGGAAGTATCGGAGGATGATGCATTGGATCCGGAGGTTGGTGGGGTAATACGTGAGGACGAGGGGGATTCTGTTTTGGTTGTTATTGCAGGGAGGGGGTGTGAGGGATGAATTGCGGGAAATGCGGGAGACACGGTCGAGGGCGTTCTCGACCACTGAGGTGGGGAAGTTGCGGTCCTTGAAAAACGAGGACATCTGAGATGTACGGGAGTGGAATGCCTCATCCTGGGAGCAGATGCGGCGGAGGCGAAGGAATTGGGAAAAGGGAATGGCATTTTTGCAGGAAGGTGGGTGGGAGGATGTGTGTTCTAGGTAGCTGTGGGAGTCGGTGGGCTTGAAATGGATATCGGTTTCAAGGTGGTTGCCGGAGATGGAGACAGAGAGGTCCAGGAAGGAGAGAGAGGTATTAGAGATGGTCCAGGTGAGCTTAAGGTTGGGGTGGAAGGTGTTGGTGAAGTGGATGAACTGTTCAAGCTCCTCGTGGGTGCACGAGGCGGCACCGATACAGTCATCAATGTAACGGAGGAAGAGGTGGGGTTTAGGGCCAGTGTAGGTATGGAAGAGGGATTGTTCCACGTAACCTACAAAGAGGCAGGCATAGATTGGGCCCATGCGGGTACCCATGGCCACCCCCTTTTTCTGTAAGAAGTGGGAGGAATTGAAAAAGTTGTTGAGGGCGAGAACGAGTTCAGCTAAGCGGCAAAGGGTGTCAGTGGAGGGGGACTGGTCGGGACTGCGGGACAGGAAGAAGCGGAGGGCCTTTAGGCCATCTGTATGGGGAATGCAGGTGTCTTGGGACTGGGCGTCCATGGTAAAGATGAGGTGTTTGGGACCGGGGAATTGGAAGTTCTCGAGGAGGTGGAGGGCGTGGGTGGTGTCACAGACATAGGTAGGGAGTTCCTGAACCAAGGGGGAGAAAATGGAGTCCAGATAGGTGGGGATAAGTTCGGTGGGGCAGGAGCAGGCGGAGACAATGGGTCGACCAGGGCAGTCAGGTTTGTGGATTTTGGGAAGGAGATAGAAGCGGGCGGTGCGGGGTTGGAAAACAATGAGTTTGGAGGCTATGGGTGGGAGGTCACCTGAAGTGATGAGGTTGTGGATGGTTTGGGAGATGCCAGACGCCAACTCTCCGACACCTCCTCCTACCGCCCCCTTGATCATGACCCCACCCCTGACCACCAAACCATCATCTCCCAAACCATCCACAACCTCATCACTCCCACCCACAGCCTCCAACCTCATCGTTCCCCAACCCTGCTTCTATCTCCTTCCCAAAATCCACAAACCTGACGGCCCCAGCGAACTTATCTCCACCTATCTGGACTCCATTTTCTCCCCCTTGGTCCAGGAACTCCCTACCTATGTCCGTGACACTACCCACGCCCTCCACCTCCTCCAGAACTTCCAATTCCCCGGTCCCAAACACCTCATCTTTCCCATGGACGTCCAGTCCCAAGACACCTGCATTCCCCATACAGATGGCCTAAAGGCCCTCCGCTTCTTCCTGTCCCGCAGTCCCGACCAGTCCCCCTCCACTGACACCCTCATCCGCTTAGCCGAACTCGTCCTCACCCTCAACAACTTCTCTTTCAATTACTCCCACTTCTTACAGACAAAGGGGGTGGCCATGGGTACCCGCATGGGCCCAATCTATGCCTGCCTCTTTGTAGGTTATGTGGAACAATCCCTCTTCCGTACCTACACCGGCCCTAAACCCCACCTCTTCCTCTGTTACATTGATGACTGTATCGGCGCCACCTCGTGCACCCACGAGGAGCTTGAACAGTTCATCCACTTCACCAACACCTTCTACCCCAACCTTAAGCTCACCTGGACCATCTCTAATACCTCTGCCTCCTTCCTGGACCTCTCTGTCTCCATCTCCGGCAACCACCTAGAAACCGATATCCATTTCAAGTCCACCGACTCCCACAGCTACCTAGAACACACATCCTCCCACCCACCTTCCTGCAAAAATGCCATTCCTTATTCCCAATTCCTTCGTCTCCGCCGCATCTGCTCCCAGGATGAGGCATTCCACTCCCATACATCTCAGATGTCCTCGTTTTTCAAGGACCGCAACTTCTCCCCCTCAGTGGTCGAGAACGCCTTTGACCATGTCTCCCGCATTTCCCGCAATTCACCCCTCACACCCACTCCCCGCAATAACAACCCAAACAGAATCGCCCTCGTCCTCACGTACCACCCCACCAACCTCCGGATCCAACGCAACATCCTCCGACACTTCAGCCATCTGCAATCCGACCCCACCACCAAAGACATTTTTCCCTCCCCACCCTTATCTGCTTTCCGGAGGGACCACTCTCTCCGTGACTCCCTTGTCCGTTCCACACACCCCTCCAGCCCCACCTCACCCGGCACTTTTCCCTGCAACCGCAGGAAGTGCTACACCTGCCCCTACACCTCCCCCCTCACCCCCATCCCAGGCCCCAAGAAGACTTTCCACATCAAGCAGATGTTCACCTGCACATCTGCTCATGTGGTATACTGCATCCACTGTTCCCGTTGTGGCCTCCTCTACATCGGGGAAACCAAGCGGAGGCTTGGGGACCGCTTTGCAGAACACCTACGCTCGGTTCGCACTAAACAACTGCACCTCCCAGTCGCGAACCATTTCAACTCCCCCTCCCATTCCTCAGATGACATGTCCATCCTGGGCCTTCTGCAGTGCCACCCGAAGTTTGCAGGAACAGCACCTCATATTCCGCTTGGGAACCCTGCAGCCCAATGGTATCAATGTGGATTTCACAAGCTTCAAAATCTCCCCTCCCCCGACCGTATCCCAAAATCAGCTCAGCTCGTCCCCGCCTCCCTAACCTGTGCTTCCTCCCACCTATCCCCTCCTCCCACCTCAAGCCCCACCCCCATCTCCTACCTACTAACCTCATCCCGCCCCCTTGACCTGTCCGTCCTCCCTGGACTGACCTATCTCCTCCCTACCTCCCCACCTACACTCACCTTTACTGGCTCCATCCCCGCCTCTTTGACCTGTCTGTCTCCTCTCCACCTATCTTCTCCTCTATCCATCTTCTATCTGCCACCCCCTCTCTCCCTATTTATTTCAGATCCCCCTTCCCCTCCCCCATTTCTGAAGAAGTGTCCAGGCCCGAAACGTCAGCCTTCCTGTTCCTCTGATGCTGCTTGGCCTGCTGTGTTCATCCAGCTCTACACCTTGTTATCTCATTTTCCTAGCTACCATAAGTTCTGTGGAAGGGTCACCAGACTCGAAATGTTAACTGTGATTTTTCTTCACACATGCTGCCAGATCTGCTGAGCTTTTCCAGCAACTTCTGATTTTGTTCCTAATTTACCGCATCCACAGTTCTTTTGGTTTCTATAACTTCCTGTCTTCTCATTCCCTTCTTAAAGAGGAGTGTTACATTAACCATTTCACGGTCCTTTGGGATCCTCCCTGTTATTCCTGAAAGATCATCACCAATGCCTCTGTAATCTCCTCAGCTATCACCTTCAGAACCCTGGGGTGTCGTCCATCCAGTCTTCCAGCTTCCCCAGCATTTTCCCTTGAGCGATGGCCATTACACTCACCTCTGTTGCCTGATTCTCTTGAAGTTCTGATTCTCTGTTGTTGGCGATGACCATTGCCACCTACTTGCGTGGCATGAATGCCACTTACTTTGCACATTGCAGAACCATTCACATCTCCTCAAACTGAAGCAGTCATATCCAAATTAGCAAGATTTGGACAATATCCACGTTTGGGCTAAAAAGTGGCTAGTAACATATGCGCCACACAAATGCCAGGAAATTACCATCTCCAACAAGAGAGAATGGAAACATCATTCCTCGATATTCAATGGTGTTACCATCACTGACACCCCCTCAATCAACATCCTGGGGTTTACCATTGACCAGAAATTGAACTGGACACACCACATTAACACGGTGTCTACAAGAGCAGGCCAGAAGCTGGGAATACTGCAGCGAGTAACTCACCTCCTGACTCCCCAAAGTTTGTCCACCATCTACAAGGCACAAGTCAGGAGTGTGATGGAATACTCCCCACTTGTCTGGATGGGTGGAGCTCCAACACTATAAGAAGCTTGACACTATTCAGGACAAAGAAACACGCTTGATTGTCACATCATCTACTCCCTCCACCACCGACACTCAGTAGCAACAATGTGTACTATCTACAAAATGCACTGCAGAAATTCACCAAATATCCTTAGACAGCACTGTGCAAACCTACACCCACTTCCATCTCGAAGGACAAAAGCAGCAAATACATGGGAACACCACCCACTTGCAAGTTCTCTTCCAAACCACTCAATATCCAGATCTGGCAAAATGTTCCTTTCGTGTCACTGAGTCTAAGTCCTGGAACTCCTTCCCTAACAGCACTATGGGTCAACTTACAGCACATGGACTGCAGTAGTTCAAGAAGACAGCTCCCCACCACTTTCTCAAAGAAGTGATCTGATTTATCAGTTTCAATAAAGAATTGGCTCGGCAACAGAAAGCAGCGTCGGCATAAATGGGTCTTTTTCTGGTTAGCATCATGTAACTAGTGGGGTGCCACATGGTCCAGTCCTTGGGTCCCAACTATCTACAATCTTTATTAATGACTAGATATCAGGATAGAAGATACTATAGCCAAATTTGCAGTTGACACTAAAATAAGTGACAGAGTAAGTTGCAATAAAAAAAAAGAAACTTATAAATTAATGTGGATAGATTAAGTAAATAGGCCAAAATTTGGCAGATGGCGTTTAACGTGGATAAGTGTGAGGTTATTCATTTTAGTTGGAAGAATAGAAAGGCAACTTATTATCTAAATGGAGAGAAACATTAGAGGCATCTGGATCCTTGTGCATAAATTGCAGAAAATTAGTAAGCAGATACAGTAGGTAAGAAGGAAGGCGAATGGAATTTTGGCATTTGTTAGTAAGGAGTAGAGTATAGAAGTAGAACAGGGTTGCTGCAACTGTACAAGGCATTGCTGAGATCGCACCTGATGTATTGTGTATAATTTTGATCCCATCACTTATGATTGCTCCCAGCCCTTAAAAGCTGTTGCAAATGGCTTTTTTCTTAAATAAGGTTTGGTGCTTTAACCATGAACAAAACATTTGTTCATATATATTTATGATTCCTTTAATCAAGACATGCCTGTGTTGATACTGCACTGCTAGCAATCTCCCAGACTTCAGATACATTAACTTTAGGTGGCATAGGCTCACAGTTGTCATCATTTAAATCCCAGTCAGCATTGGAGGCAGTTCAGAGGAGGCTCACTCGATTTATTCCAGAGATGAGAGGTTTGTCTTATAAAGAGAGATTGAGCAGTTTAGGCCTCTACTCTCTGAGTTTAGAAGAATAATTCAGATACATAAGATGCTAAAGGGGATTGACGAAGTAGACATAGAGAGGATGTTTCATCTTGTGGGACAATCTACCATGAGAGGTCATAGTTTTAGGATAAGGGGTGGAAGATTTAGAAAAGCAATGAGGAGGAATTACTTCTCTGAGAAGGGCAATCCGGGACATTATGTGCATTTAAGGAGAAAGGATAAAAATTTAATTAGTAATGAGTTGAAATGAAGTTGAGGCCGAGTTGAGCTCAGTCATGATCCTATCGAATGGTAGAGCAGCTCGAAGGGCTGGATTTCCTAATCCTGCTCCTAGCTTTTATTTTCTTATGTTCAAGGGCAACTAAGGATGGGCAGCAACACCCAAATCCCAGGACTGATTGAAAGAAACAAAAAAAATCATTTATTTGCAAATAGGATTCTCTTTGTCAGATTCAAGAAGCTAAATTTGAAGGGTAGATTCAATAATATTATGCTGAGTTGCAGCATTTTAAACATCTATAAAGGCAATAATTAAGGTCAGCACTTCTATCACTCTGTAATTAATGTCAGTAATTGACCTTCACTGAGTGCATCCCCTGATAGACTCTCTGAGTAACTATCTCTCAGAATGTTCTGTAACTTTGTCCTGCTGACTGGGATTTAAATGATGACAACTGTGAGCCTATGCCACCTTGTTAATGCAACTGAAGTCTAGGAAATTGCTAGCAGTGCAGTATCAACACAGGTATGTCTTAGAACATAGAACATAGAACAGTACAATACAGTACAGGCCCTTTGGCCCACGATGTTGTCCCGAACTTTTACCCTAAACCTAAGGTCTATCTAGCCTCCACCCCTACATTATACCATCATCCATATACCTATCTAGTAGCCGCTTAAATGCCCCTAATGAGGCCGATTCCACTACCCTCTCCAGCAATGCATTCCATGCCCCGACCACTCTCTGAGTAAAGAACCTACCTCTGACGTCTCCCCTGTATCTACCTCCATTCACTTTAAAACTATGCCCCCTCATAATAGCTACCTCCAACCTAGGAAAAAGAGTTGTCTTGATTAAAGGAATCATAAATATATATGAACAAATGTTTTGTTCATGGTTAAAGCACCAAACCTTATTTAAGACAAAAGCCATTTGCAACAATCTTTAAGGGTTGGGAGCAATTATAAACAAGTCACTTTCAAAATGCAGGTTTTTACAAATTATTTACGTATAGGACAGGGTGTCACTGGCAGGCCAGCATTGATTGCACACCCAAAAGTGATGACGAAAAGCCTTCTTGAACCCTTACTATCTAAGTGTTAGAGATAGACCCACAATGCCCCAAGTGAGGGAATTCCAGGGTTTTGACCCAGTGACGGTGAAGGAACTGCGATATATTTCCAAGTCAGGATGGTAAATGGCTTGGATGGGAACTTGCCAATGCTGATGTTCCCATGTATTTGCTGCACTTGTCCTTCCAGATGGTCATAATCACAGGTTTGGAAGATGCTGTACAAGGAGCCTTGATGAATCTTTGCAATGTATCTTGCAAATGGTACGCACTACTGAGCATCAGTCGTAGAGGGAAGGAATGTTTGTGGATGTGGTGCCGATCACGCAAGCTGCTTTGTCCTGATGGTGTCAAGTGCTTTGAGTATTGTTGGAAATGCAAGCGGAGAATATTTCATCACACTCCTGGCTTGTAGACGGAGGACAAACTTTGAAGAATCAGGAAATGAGTTACTTGCTGCAGGATTCTGCCCTCTGACTGGCTCCTGTAGCCACTCTATTTAAAAGGTGTGTTTACTTCAGTTTCTGGTCAATGGAAACCCCCAGGATGTTGACGGTAGGCATTCCTCAATGGTAACACCATTGAAGGTCAAGGGATGAGGGTTAGATTCTCACTGCCTGTAATTTGTGTAGCATGCATGTTACTTGCCACTTTTCAAACCAAACCTTGATATTATCTAGGTCTTGCTGCATTTGAACATGGACAGCTTCAGTGTCTGAGGATGTTGCTGAACATTGTGCCATTGTCAGTGAACATCCCCATTTCAGACCTTATGATGGAGGGGAGGTCACTGATGAAGCAGCTGAAAATGGTTGAACCTGGGACGCTAATCTGAGGAACTCCTGCAGAGATGTACTGGAGCTGAAATGACCAACCTCCAACCACCACAACCATTTCCATGGACAGCAGTTTTGCTAGGGCTCATTTTTTTTATTCTTTCACAGGATGTGGACATCATTGGCCGGGCCAGCATTTATTGCCCATCCCTAATTACTCAGAGGGCAATTAAGAGTCAACGGCATTGCTATGGGTCTGGAGTCAGATGTGGGCCAGACCAGGTAAGGATGACCGTTTCCTTCCCTAAAGGACATTAGTGAATCAGATGAGTTTTTCCAACAATCGACAATGGTTTCATGGTCATCATTAGACCCTTAATTCCAAATTTTTTGTTATTGAATGCAAATTCCAACCATCTGCTGTGGCAGAATTTGAACCCAGGTCCCCAGAACATTAGCTGGGTCTCTGGATTAACAGTCCAGCGATAATACCACTAGGCCATCACATCCTTGATGCAACACTCAGGCAAGTGATGTCAAGGGCAGTCACATTCACCTCGCCTCTGGAATTTAGCTCTTTTGTCCATGTCTGAACTCAGGCTATAATGAGGTCAGGAGCTGGCAGAACCCAAATTAAGTGTCATTGGTAAGCAGGTGCTGTTCAATAGTACTGTTGGTGACACCTTCCATCACTTTACTGATGATTGGTTGCCTGCAACTCTTTCTTGATATCACATGGAGAGAATCCAACTGTCTGAAGATGGGAATCTGCAATGCTGAGGACCACTGTTGGAGGCTGAGATGGATCATCCAGTTGGTAATTCTGGCTGAACATTATTGTGAATCTTTATCTTTTGCATTCATGTTTGGGTTCCTCTATCTTTGGCAGATGAAAATACTTGTGAAGCCTCCTTCTTCAGTGAGTCATTCAATCATTCATCACCAATCACAATGGCACACAGCAGCACTGCAGGGCTTGCTGCTTATTTGTTCGGCCTTTGTCATTCAGAAAGCCAGCGTGGCTTCTGAGCAAACCCTGGAACTATGGAAGTGATTTTCACTGCTCAGCAACTCCAACAGAAATGCCAGGCACAACATCAGACACTCACTGCGGCCTTCAGCGTTCTGACCCAGGTTTTTCACTCAGCCAGCTGGGTAGTCCTGCTGAAGACCCTGTCAAGGGGCCACTGTTCAGGAAATTCTTCAACATTCTCTGTCTCCTCCACCTCAAGATGTCAGCAACATTCCTCCTCAATGTTAATATGACAGAACCCATTTTGTTCAGGACAAGGGTCAAGCAGGGTACGTCATCAGCTCCACTTTTTCTCCACTTTCATCACCACCATCTTCTTCATCTTATCAAGACCAGGTTTCCCATTGGTGCGGATATTGTCCACAAGATAAATGGAAAACATTTCAACCTCAACTGGTTGAAATTAAAGAAAAAAATGACATTGACATTGCCCGTGGAATTTCAGTGTGACATCACTGCCATGCTGTTGGGAGAGAATCTTCAAGCCTCACTTAACATCATCACAGAAGCATACTGAAGAATTGGTCTCAGCCTTGACCTCAAGTCTTCTGACAACCCGTCCCAGGGAAAGTTCCAGTCTCTCCCTCCATTAAGATCAAAGCAGAAATCCTCCCAAACGTGGAATGTTTCCCCTACCTGCAGAGCCACCACTCAACTAAGGCTGACATCGATATGGAGGTCCAATCCACATCATGTCTTCAGACACCTAAGGATGAGAGTCTTTGATGATGCAACATCTATACTGAGACCAAGATCTTTGTGTATAAGGCAGTCATCCTACCAACTCTACTATATGGCTCCAAAGCTTGGACTATGTGTGGTTACCACCTGGTGAAGAACCATTAATGCTGTTTGAGATAGATTCTCATTATCAGTGAGAGGACATGTGTATGAACATCAGCATCCTTGATGGAGACAGTGGAATCATTATAAGACCATGACCACTTGAAACTAACTCTGCTGGGCTGACTACATGTTTAGGATGCCTGAGTTCAAACTGACAAAGCAAATCTTCTTCATCCAGTTCATTGAAGGGACTCAAATGAGAGGAGGACAAAGGAAGCATTTCAAAGACTCCCTGGAGGCTTTGCTCAAGAAATGCAACATAGATGTCACTCAGACCTTCTGTCCTTGACTCAGAAGAAACCAACATCCCTTCAGATATTTTGAGAACACCTGTCAACAAGAGGAGGTACAGTAAAGTAGCCTGAGAAAGGAATACCAATGATCTCAAGTCCAAGAAGCAATTCCACCTCCTACAAAAACCTGTCAAGTTGTAGCTGGGGATATGGTTTTAGAGTCAGGCTCATCAGCCATGCAAGGACCCATAGAACCCACAACCAGGGAGATTGAATTTCCTAGACATTAATCGTTTCATACTCATTGATGATTGCCCAGAAAAAGAAAGTCCTGCTTTGTATCATTACCTGGTTGACACCTCATTTTCAGGTGTGTAGTGCTGCTCTTGGTACACTTCATTGAACCTTCAATGAAATTAGGTGTTAGCATAATAGAGTCTTTACAGTACAGAAAGAAGCCATTCAGCCGATAAACCCTGCAATGACCTCCAAAGAGTATCCTTCCCAGACCCAGCCACCTATCCCATAATCCTGCATTTACCATGGCCAATCCATTTAGCCTACACTTCCCTGGATTCTGAAGGCAATTTAGCATGGCCAATCCACCTACCCTACAATACTTCTGTACAGTGGGAGAAAACTGGAGCACCAGAAGTAAACTCACCCAGACATGGGGAGAATGTGCAAACTCCACATGGATTAAATAGAATTTACTGGTCTTGCATTTGCTGCAAAAGTGATGTCACCAATGGATGGCATAAATGAGACCATTGTGTGCCTCAATCCTCCCATGGTCAACTTATGCTAAAATTTGCTGCAGAATTAATTACAATTTGCTGTACAAGCATAGCTATGAATGAGACATTATATAGTCTGACCGAGAAAAGCCTTTGTGGTATGATGCTACTCAGGCCTGAAGTGTTTTAAATCAAATGTTTAAAGATTTAGACATTGATCGATGGGCGGAAACAAGCACAAATTTAAATATCTCAAGGAAATTATAATGTAGGACAGGCTTACCTTGTCAGTTTCCTTAAAGCATGCATTCTTCCTTCATTTCGATTCTCAGATACTAAGATTACTGTACACAATGTCGACCTTGAATAATGTCATCTTCTGAGCAGGATGTTCTGAAATGTTAAACATTGCAAACTTCTGAAACACATCTCATGTGGAAGCATATCCTGGAACAAAAACAGAAATTGCTGGAAAAGCTTAGCAGGTCTGGCAGCATTGGTGAAGAAAAAAAATCAGAGTTAATGTTTTGGGTCCAGTGATCCTGCCTTAGAAGGAAGGGTCACCGAACCCAAAACGTTGTCTCTATTTTTTTCTTCACAGATGCCGCCAGACCTGCTGAGCTTTTCCAGCAACTTCTGTTTTTGCTCCTGATTTACAGCATTCTTTCAGTTTTTATTTAGAAACAAATCCACATTGCCAGTGATCAAACAGGTTTGAATTCCTCAATGATCCACCACTTGCCTGCTAATCTGTTTTCTATCTCTTCATTTATTTTACAGGTTGCTCTTTTTCGTCCCATACAGCGTCTAAAAAGGCGAAAACTATTTTCAAAACATTTGAAGCTTTTGTAAAGGTTGTAGCAATCTTTAACCCTCCCAACAACTGCCCAATCCATTCTACCACTCTCACTCCACATGCAGTCACTTTTCAAGACAATGTTTTAAAATGTACCTGACGCTCTTTAAAGTTTGCCAAAGTGTGAGCTTTCTTATCAGCAACCCATCATTCCAAGCCAAGCCCTCAAAACCTGGAAATTTTGGGTGTTTAGCCTGTCAAGAAGGTGGAAGACATTTAATCCCATTAGTGTAAGGACAAGAAAATATGCCTTTCTATTCCCTGATTTAAAAATTACGAATCTTACGTTTAATCTGAAGTTTCTTTTTTACACTAGTCTCTTGTAGTTTTCTCCCAGTTCTAATCGGAGTTATTGCGTATCAACTTCATTCATTGCATTCGTGACACAGAAAAAGTAGACTGTGTTTTCATTCACCCTCGCTCTATTTGGAAATGTGGCAGACGCAATAAAGTCTATCATGTTGTCTGAGTGAGATTGTTAAACTGCAATGTCGTCAGCCTGGCCAGTCAACCTGTTGGTATTGAAGACGGGACTTTAAATGTGCTGTATATTAAAAAATAAGATCTAATGTTCATTTTAAAACTTTCACTTAAATCTTTAATGTAAAAAGTCTCTATCAATTGCAATTAAATAATTTCCCATGGCCTTAAAG
Organism: Rhincodon typus; assembly: GCF_021869965.1. NCBI lineage: Eukaryota > Metazoa > Chordata > Chondrichthyes > Orectolobiformes > Rhincodontidae > Rhincodon > Rhincodon typus. Next base: position 2,041,245 of record NC_063344.1, read on the forward strand.
GCACATTACTGTTGTTAGAAACTCAATAACATTCTTTTATTAACAATAAACTTTATGTCTGTACTTTCTGCCTTCTCTTATTGTTGTTGAGTATTAACAACTTAGATTTACATAGCACTATCAATGCAGAATAATGAAAGGAGAAATCAACAGGGGAACATGATAAGTGTTCTCACAGGTGTGTATACTTCAATGCTAGAAGTATCGGAAATAAGGCGGATGAACTTAGAGCATGGGTCGGTACTTGGAACTATGATGTTGTGGCCATTAGAGAAACTTTGGTAACTCAGGGACAGGAATGGTTGTTGGAAGTTCCGGGATTTAGATGCTTTAAAAGAAATACGGAGGGTGGAAAAAGAGGCAGGGGAGTGGCATTGCTAGTCAGGGCTAGTATAGCAGCTACTGAAAGGCAGTTCGAGAATGATATGTCTACAGAGTCAGTTTGGGTTGAGGTCAGGAACAAGAAAGGAGCAGTCACTTTGTTGGGGGTTTTTACAGACCCCCTAATAGTTGCAGAGAAGTGGAAGAGCGGATTGGGAGGCAGATACTGGAAAGGTGCAGAAGTCACAGGGTTGTAGTCATGGGTGACTTCAACTTTCCAAATATTGATTGGAAACATTTTAGTTGTAATAGTTTAGATGGAGCGGATTTTGTCCAGTGCGTTCAGGAACGATTCCTGACACAGTATGTAGATAGACCAACACGAGGTGAGGCCACTTTGGATTTGGTGCTTGGCAATGACCCGGGCCAAGTGTTAGACCTGTTGGTAGGAGAGCATTTTGGCTGTAGCGATCATAACTCTGTTACTTTTATAATAGTCATGGAAAAGGATAGGTACGTACAGCAGGGTAAGGTTTATAATTGGGGGAAGGGTAAATACAATTCTGTTAGGCAAGAACTGGGTAACATAAAATGGGAACAGATGCTGTCAGGGAAGAGCACTATTGAAACGTGGAGATTGTTTAAGAAATGCATACTGTGTGTGCTCAATATGTTTGTCCCTAGCAGGCAGGCAAGATGCGGTCGAGTGAGGGAGCCTTGGTTCTCAAGAAAGGTTGAACAACTCGTTGAGAGGAAGAAGGATGCTTATGTAAGGTTTAGGAAACAAGGAACGGAAACTGCTCTAGAGGGATACAAGTTATCCAGGAAGGAGCTGAAGAAAGGGCTTAGGAGAGCTATAAGGGGGCATGAGAAAATCTTGGCAGATAGGATCAAGGAAAACTCCAAGGCTTTTTACACGTACGTGAGGAATAGGAGAATGACCAGAGAAAGCATAGGGCCAATCAAAGATTGTAAAGGGAATTTGTGTACGGAGCCTAAAGAGATAGGAGAGGTCCTTAATGAATGTTTTTCTTCAGTATTCACAACTGAGAGGGACCTAGCTGTAGAGGAGGACAGTGTGAAACAGGCTGGTAGGCTAGAGGAGGTTGCTGTTAGTAAGGAAGATGTACTAGGAATTTTGAGGAACTTGAAGATAGATAAGTTCCCCGGGCCTGATGGGATTTATCCAAGGATTCTATGGGAAGCGAGGGAAGAGTTCGCAGGGCTTTTGGCGATGATCTTTTCATCCTCACTGTCCATGGATATAATGCTGGAAGATTGGAGAGAGGCAAACGTCATTCCCTTGTTCAAAAAAGAGAATAGGGATAACCCCAGAAATTACAGGCCAGTTAGTCTTACGTCAGTGGTGGGCAAATTATTGGAAAGGGCTCTGAGAGATAGGATTTATGATCACTTGGAAAGGCACAGTTTGATTTGAGATACTCAGAATGGATTTGTGAGGGGTAGGTCACACCTCACAAACCTTACTGAATTCTTTGAAGGGGTGACCAAACACAGGGATGAAGGTGGAGCAGTGGATGTGGTATACATGGATTTAAGTGAGGCGTTTGATAAGGTTCCCCACGGTAGGCTCATGCAGAACGTAAGGAGGCATGGGATAGGGGGAAATGTGACAGATTGGATTCAAAATTGGCTGACCCTTAGAAGACAAAGGGTGGTAGTGGACGGAAAATATTCAACGTGGTGCTCAGTTACGAGTGGTGTACCACAAGGATCTGTTCTGGATCCTCTCCTATTTGTGATTTTTGTAAATGATTTGGATGAAGGAGTGGAAGGGTGGATTAGTAAGTTCGTGGATGATACGAAGGTGGGTCACATTGTGGATAGTGCGGAGGGTTGTTCTAGGTTACAAAGGGACATTGATAGAATGCAGAGCTGTTCTGAGAAGTGGCAGATGGAGTTTAACCCTGAAAAGTGTGAGGTGATTCATTTTGGAAGGACAAACTGGAAAGCAGAATATAGGGTTAACGGAAAGATTCTTGGCAGTGTGGAGGAGCAGAGGGATCTTGGGGTTCATGTCCACAGTTCCCTGAAAGCTGCCACTCAGGTGGATAGAGTTGTTAAGAAGGCGTACGGTGTGTTAGCTTTCATTCATAGAGGGATTGAGTTCAAGAGCCGTGAAGTTATGCTCCAGCTATACAAAAGCCTGGTTCGGCCACGTCTGGAGTATTGTGTCCAGTTCTGGTTGCCTCATTACAGGAAAGATGTGGAGGCATTGGAAAAGGTGCAGAGGAGATTTACCAGGATGTTGCCTGGAATGGAGGTAAGGTCTTATGAGGAAAGGTTGAGAGAGCTACGGCTTTTCTCTTTAGAACGATGAAGGATGAGAGGTGACTTGATAGAGGTGTACAAAATGATCACAGGTATAGATAGAGTAGACAGCCAGAGACTTTTTCCTAGGGCGGAGGTAGCTATTACGAGGGGACATAGTTTTAAAGTGAGTGGAGGTAGATACAGGGGAGACGTCAGAGGTAGGTTCTTTACTCAGAGAGTGGTCGGGGCGTGGAATCGGCCTCATTAAGGGCATTTAAGCGGCTATTAGGGGTGGAGGTTAGATAGACTTTAGGATTAGGGTAAAATTTTGGCACAACATTGTGGGCTGAAGGGCCTATACTGTTCTATGTTCTATGTTCTAAGTGCCTATGCCATGCTCCCAATTTATGGTTTCGGTTGGGATCCCTCAAATTGCTAAACTCATAGAATCATAGAATGCCTACAGGGTGGAAGAAGACCATTCAGCGCATCAAGTCATAACCAACATTCCAAAAAGCATCCCATCCAGACACAAACCCCCCTACCCTATCCCTGTAACCCTGCATTTCCCATGGCTAACCTACTCAGCCTGCACACTATGGGCAATCCACCTAAACTGCGCATCTTTGGACTGTGGGAGGTCACGCAGACACAGGGAGAATGTGCAAACTCCACACAGACAGTCGCCCGAGGGTGGAACTGACCCGGCTCTCTGGCAATGTGAGGCAGCAGTGCTAACCACTGAGCCACCGTGCCAAGTGTTGGACGATAAGCTCTCCGGGGAGATGGGAAAATTATAATAATAACACCTCTTTCCAGTCCTACCACTTTCCACAATATCTGCACCCCTCCAATTATTTTTATAGCATTGTTGAACAAGTCTTCAGCTGAATAGGCCTTAAACCCTGGAATTACCTCCCTAAATCTCTCTGCCTATCGAACTTCTATATCAAACTGCCCTTAAAGCCAGCTCTTTGACAAAGGTCCCTGTTCTATTATCTTCTGATGTGGCTTGATATCAACTTTGACAATCACTCTCTTATACACTGTGACAATCAGAATATATTTGAACAGTTAGGAGCTAAATTGAAAAGCAGAACTTCCAAGTTCATAATCATCGGATTACTGCCATAGCCGGATAATAAAATAGGATAAATAAAGTCAAGGAGTTAAATGTGTGCCTGGCGTGGAAGGAATGGGTTTCAGTTCAGGGAACATTGACATCATTACAGGATCTGTTGCAGCAATATGGGCTTCACTTGAACTGTATTGGGCCCAGTGTCCTGGTGAATCAAGAATGAAGGATATAGTGGCTTTGCAGGAAAGCTCCTTTAGTAAGACAGGAAGGTATAGAGTATGCAAACATTGAAAAAGCAAATTGGGTCAAGGAAGGAAAATTGGTTAAAAAAAAAGCAAAATTAGTTTACATATACTGCTAGGAGTAGTCTTTCAGTACCCTATAGTAGCCATGCTGTAGGAAGAGAATAAATGTCTGACAGAGTGCACATAAGGTGTCTTTAATCTTCACAAAGATTAGGAATTCAAATTGGTAGACGTAGGCATGAGGAAGAATTCATAAAGTGTAATTGGGCAAGTTTCCTGGAGCAATATGTGGTGGATCCAAACAGGGATCAGAACATTTTGGATCTGGTATTATGCAATGAGACAGGTTGAATACTTGATGTCAGAATATAAGATCCTGCAGGAAACAGCCACCATAATAGGGTAGAATTTATCATTTAGCTTGAGAGGGAGGAAGTTGGATTGGAAACAACTGTACTAAACTTAAATCAGAGTAATTGCAAAGGAATGAAGGCAGAGTTGGCTGTAGCAGACCAGGAAAGGAGTTTAGCAGAGAATACAGTTGATAAACGATGGCAGACATTTAAAGAAATAGCTTATAACCTATAAAAAAAGATATATCCTAGTGAGGACAAAGGATTTTAGGAAGTGAATAAACCAACCATGATCAACCAGGGAAGTTAAGGATATCATTAAATTGAAAGAAAAAAACATACAAACTGGCAAAGATTAGTGGCAATTCAGATGAGGGAGAAAATAAAACTTTGAGTGTAAACTAGCAAGTATTATAAACACAGATATGAACAGTTTAATTAATGCATACAAAGGTGGAGAGAGGCTAATGTGAACATAGGCCTCTTAGAGAATGAGGCTGGGGAATCAATCATGAGGAACCAGGAAATGGCAAGTGATCCTCATTGAATGGTGGAGCAGACTCAATGAGTTGAATGGTCTGCTCCTTCATTTTATGAAATACTTTGGGAAATGTCACTACATTAAAAGTACTAAATAAATGCAAGTTGTTGCTGTTGTAGAAAGTTGGAGATCTTTGGGAGGAACTCAAAAGTTTGGGGCCTAAGTTGATGAGGATACAGCCAACAATGGTTGGACAGGTGAGGGAGGGATATGCAAGAGTCCAAATTCAGAGAACCAGATATTCTGGGGATTAAATTTGATCGGAGCTGCAGGAGATTATTGACAGAACCAGCTTGAAGCAATAGAGAGATTTTAAATTAAGAATTTGAGGTGTTGGGACAGCTTAGAAATAATGCAGATCAACAACTGGTGAGCAGGATGGTGAAGGATAGAATTTGCTCTGAGGAGTTAGATAATTTAAAGCTTATGGAGAGTGATGGATGGCAGAATGGCCAGGAAAGGTGAGATGAGGCGGAGGTGAAAGTGTTTAGTCCTTGTGACTCTTTGATAATCAGCTTGAGTTTTTCAAGGCTTTCAGTCTTTCATTATAGGCACCAGTGATGCCTAACTACAGCTGTTAGGCTGTTTTCATTTCTGAAGAAGGGTCCCAACCCGAAACGTCAGCTTTCCTGTTCCTCTGATGCTGCCTGGTCTGCTGTGTTCCTCCAGCTCCACACTGTGTTATCTCTGGCTCCAGCATCTGCAGTTCTTGCTATCTCAGTGATTTATAGCTGTTAGGCTAACTGGACCTCAAATCCCTGGGTTCCGATTTTCACATTTCTTAAAAAGCACAGTGACAAGCACAATTTTCCAAACTAGCTGAATGATTCCTTTAGGGTGATGCTGATGTCATAGATCATTTTGGCACAGGAGAGTGAGGTTTCTTTCATGTAAATATTTTCATCTAACATACAGAGAATCAAATGCAGTGGATGAATATCATGATATATTGATGCACAAGCATAGAAAAGGATATAGTTACTGGAAATAAGGTATTTTTCATGTAAGATGGAAAGAAGAAAGGAAAAAATCTATACAACTGCTTTCCCCAGCTAATTTTTACAAACCATCCCACAATTGTAGCAATGGTACTTGAAATGCAAAGAATAGAAAAGGTAACTTTGGAAAAAGGAAAAAAAATGTAAAAATGAAATTATAAGAAAGAAAAACATTATGAATATTAACAATAGTTGTTTGATAGTTGACTGTTTTGTAGACAGTTTCTAGCAATAAGACAGTTATGTATCAGTTACGAAATTGTTTTTTTTGATTAGAACTGCCACATAATTCTGAACACACAGTAATCCCAAGAGGATCAGGATAAAAGTCTATTCTGTTTGTCTAACAGTGAGGTACATGAATTATTTAATCTTTTATTGGTATTAATATTTCATTTCAAGGTAGGAACAAGCTGTTGAGACTAAACAAACCACGTTCTTGATATTTCTGATTTTAATTAAAAGTCTCCACATATTACATTTGGCTGTATTCCTTTCCTGAACCTGAGAAATCAATTTAACACATCTTTGTTAACAAAAAGGTTTTACAGCAACCATTTCCTTAGAAACAACAGAAAGATATTTGTTTATACTTTGCAAGTTCTATTCTCAACAGCATATAAAAGATCTAAAGGCATCAATAAAGGTGTAAAAATGATTGATAAGTATGATGCTGTGACTAATCAGGAAAGGCTTAGTGAGGTTGGGACACTTTTCCTCAGGAAAGCTGAAGGGTAGTCTGATACAGAAAGGGTTTGAAAGAATAGACTTGATACAATCAACATAGAGGGTTGGAAACAAAAACAGAAATTGCTGGAAAAGGTCAGCTGTTCTGGCAGCCTCTGTGGAATGAAATCAAGAGTTAACATTTCAGGTCAAGTGACCCTTCCTCAGAACTGATGGTAGCTCGGAAAAAGTTGGTTTTTATGCAGAAGATAGGATGGGAGAAGGAGGTAAGGAGGAAACAATAGGTAGTAATAGAACCCAAAGAGAAAGAAAAACTGTTGGACAGACAAAGGAGTGGATAATGATCAGCTTAGAGGGTTTGAATTTTGGTGGGTAGTGGAAGCAGGAATGGGGCCAGAAAAATAAAATTTAGAATTTCTGGAAAAAATTTCAAGTTCACAGCTTTTTTCCCAACCCCCAGGTATTTTGCGTGGCATTTCCACAGGTCAAGAATGCCTTAGGATGTGATTCCACACACACATTTTCCAAGGTTTGGTTTCATAGGTCGGCTCAACATCGAGGGCTGAAGGGCCTGTACTGTGCTGTAATGTTCTATGTTCTATGTTCTAAGGTTCTGGTTGTCATTGTCAGCCTATGGCAAATTTGAACTCACCCTATTCCCGGCAATTATTTCATGTGCAGGTTTTAGAAGCTTTAAAAAACATCAGTGGGAGCAATTTCTTTTTATCTAGTCTATCCAGTCTATCCAGACCCCTCACGATTTTGAAAATATCAATCAAATCTTCATTCAGCCTTCTATTCTTCAAGGCTAACATTCCTAACTCATTCAAATTTTCTTCATATCTGAAGTTTCTCTTCCTGGAACCGTTATGATGAATCTTTTCTCAACTTTTTCCAATGCCTTCACATCCTTCCTGGACTGCAGTGCTCAATCTGCACACAATTCTCCAGTTGAGGCCAAACCCAGGGTTTTATACAAGTTCAACATAACCTCCTTAGTCTTGTACTGCATGCCCCTATTATTAAAGCCAAGAATTCTGTATGCTTTGTTAACCATGCTCTCAAACTGTCCTGTTACCTTCAATAATTCATGCAAATATATACTCCAATTCTTCTGCCCCTGCACCTGCTTCAGAGATATGCTTTTGTTTTATTTTACTCACTATGCTTCTCCTGCCAAAATAAATCACATTTCTCTGCATTGAACATCATCTGTATACCTTAATTTGCTTAACAGTTAGAACCACAGAATGTCATTCATTCTAATGTGTCTGTACCAGCTGTTTGGTTGAACTATCAAATTAACCTTATTCTCTGAATTTTCCCATAGCCCTGCAAAATTTTGCCCTTCAAACACTTTCTAATTTAGTCAACTATTTACTATTTATCTTGTTAAATTTGGCGAGTGCGGTGATCCAACATGAAGACTTTTCCTGCGCTAACACCCGAAACTGAATCTTCAAACAAGATCCCTTATGTGGTCGTTCATCACTGACCAATCAGGGAGTCTGTCGCTTGATGCTACAAACAGGTGCTTCAAAAATGGTTAGGTACTAAATCACGGCAACTCTTAACTACACTTCACCCATCTCTCATCCTACTCCTACGCTTACCTTATATATTTCCCTTTTAAAATAGCTTTCAAAGTGTCTGCTGGACATTTAAACCACAGAATACAACACTCAGTGCTGTAATAGGCAGTGTGGCTTCTATACCAATCTTCTCTACTGCTGGAGGTCCCTGTTCAGGAATTTCCAGAGCAGAAGTCATGCAAAAGTGAGTAGGTTTTTTTTTTAATCCAATCAGATTCAGAATTCTTGGGTCATAATATTTACCCCAGCAAACTGCTGTAAATGCTGGCAAACTGAAATAAAAACAGAAAAAGTACAAAGCAGGTCAGGCTTAGGGGAGAGAGAACCAGAGTTAATGCTTCACATAGATGACCTTTCACTAGAACTCCTGAGTATCCCCAACACTTCCCATTTAAGGTACTTACTTTCTGACATTGAGAAACAGCATAGTGATTTCGACATTGAAGAGCAGAACGTGCAAGTATACAAAGAACCTCAAAGCCTTCTGAAATAACTGCACAGAGGCCAGTATCCCAACACCAAGTCATCCGTTATTTACTTGTGCACAGTACATGGACTCTGACCAGCTCGCTCAGAGCCAGTCCCTAGAATGAGGAGGCTCTCGAAATCTCCTGTTTACATCTGTCAGCCAGGACTCCCTGTTTGGCCCAGGTTAACAACCCCAATCAAGGATCTCATAGTCAATGAGATCCACTTGCCTCTCATTCCAATTACTACACTTTCCTAGCTGAACAGTTTTGGAATCAAGATTCCTTTTCAATAAAACATATAAGAAAATATAACTTGAATATAAAGACACTATACACCAATGTATGTCTTTTTTTCCACTGTTATAACAGACATTAACCTATTTAAAGGAAGCACTTCTGTTTTGATATCAATGCATTAAAACTTGCTTGAGTATTTTAAAGGCTAATACTATTAACCTCCCTGAAACATTAGGTTCAGATAAATGAATATAAATTATGGTTCATTACTGCACTAAAGGGATTTGCTTTGCAAATCACTCAGTAAATGTTATAGTTATGTTTGCTTTGGTATTTTGAGGGCCTTGCTCAATCTAGAATTGAGGTTGATTTTTGAAAGCAGAGAAAATGTCTCTTTGCAGTGGAGGTATGATGCAACAGCGAAGTAGACTTCATATGATGTACAAAAACCCATCTGTCATACATAGAATCACCGATCCCATATACACATTTTACTTCGATGGCTGATGTTTAATTTATGATATATGATAAGCAAGAATAAAACATTCAAGGTGAAATATTTGCTGCCAGATTGATTTTCAAACTTCCACCATGAAAATTACAGAAAGAAATCCCAGTTCACATTTTGCTCTGAATGCTGAAGAAAGAAAAATAAAACCAGCTCCCTAGACACCTAATTGAAAAATGTTTAACCACAGAAACTAATTAATCATCTCTTGTCATTGTTAGGTGAGAAAAAAAACACTAAACATGCTGCTGGAAATATCACATTACATCTGTTTCAGAAGCCACGTCATTTATTTAAGTGATAGTAACTAACTAGACTTCAAAGGCTGTGGCGTCTATTTGTTAGCATTTGTTACTGATGAGCACATTTGAAGACTCCTAAGTATAGCATTAAATATGTCTGAGAATTTTAATTAAAAAGAATCTTGGATGAAAACTTACACAGCAAATAAATATCTAATCAATGCTGAGTGCTGATAGTTTTCAAAACTTTGAATTCATCCACCTGTCTGGGCTAGGGCTGACTGATTCTAATCTAACTACGTAAATCTAACAGACACTCGTACGAACTTGATGATGGTGGTGGCTACTGGTCCATTCAAGTTTCCAACCACAACTGCTAAATGTCAGAAAGAACAAAATAGCTGACCTGTATAAAACTGACAAAGGAATTCAGTGCTCATATTAAAAAGGCTTGAAAAACAGGTCAAAATCCAGATATGGACTTGTGTAAACTTGTACATATCATTTTTAATAGACAACACCAGCATACACTGGAAATTGTTTCTTGGCCAGGTTAATCCTGCTTCACCATGATACAGTCTATAGTCAGATGACCTTCATGATACTCATTATACCTTTCAAATTTTGAATGATCACTTCAGGGACTTAAGTTTACGAATTCAGAAATATTTGCTGATGTACCAGGAAGATTTTAAGCTTCCACGTCCTGATTCTCCTGTTCCATTCTCTGGCATAATAACTCTTTTATTGTTGTCCGTTTCCTATGGACCGGCTAGTCTCATATTATTTATAGTGCTCCACCTCTGCATCAGCTCATTTTTTCTCTTTCCCATTCAGTTCTTCCTTGGCTAAAAGAAGCTCTGGACGTCCTTTCCTCTTCTCAGCTGACAGGGGAATTGCTTTGGTTCCTGAGATTTCCATTCAATTCTCCACTGCATCACACTCCTTCACTTTCACTTGGATCACTGACTTCTCAGTATCCACTGTTGCTTCTCCTTTACTGCAGTTCTTTCTGATCCGCTCACTCTACACTCCAAAAACTCACCCTTGTACAAAATTCTGCTGTGTCTTTGCTATCCTGTGTTTTGTCCCACTTTTTCATCACATATGTTCAATGGTTCCACATGCCCAACACATCATATTCTTCTATCATACAACCCCTACAGTGTGGAAGCAGGCTATTCAACTCATCGCGTCCACAGCAACCCTTTGAAGAACATACCATCCAGACCCAACCTTTACTCTGTCCCTGTAACCCCACATCTCCCATGGCTAATAAACCTAGCCTGCACATCCCTGGACACTATGGGAAATTTAATATAGCCAATCCACCTAAAGTGCACATCTCTAGATTGTGGAAGCAAACCAGAACACCCTGAGGAAACACACACAGACACAGGTACAACGTGCAAACTTCTCAAAGACATGCCTGAGGGTGGAATCGAACACGGCTCCCTGGCGCTGTGAGGCAGCAATACTAACCACTGAGCCACCATGCCATCCTCCCCAGATCCTGTACATAATTTCCAAAATACAATGGCAAAGATTTTGTGGTCCAATTGTATTAAATGTTAAGACTTTGTCACCAGGCCTCTCTTCTCATCTCACTGATGGATCCGTGCTGCAGCAAGGGGAGAGCAAGTTTCCATTGCAGTCTCGAAAAAATATATATTTTTAAATATAGTCAAGGCATCCACCTCTACTTGAAAGTAACAAATGCTGGAGATCTCAGCGGGTCAGACAACATCCATGGAGAGACAGCAAACTAATATTTTGAGTCTAGATAACTCTTCATCAGAGCTGAAATGGTGTGGGAGGACAGCATTTCTGCTGGGGGGGGAGGGGTGGTAGTAGGTGCAGGGTGCTGATGGAGAAAACATGTTGATAGTTCAGATTAAGTCATCCTGATAATGACCTCCTACAATCTTTTCCGTCAGGCAGAAGAAACAAAAGCTTGAACACGCATGAGCAAGTACAAGAACAGCTTTCCAGTCGTTATCAGACTACTGAATAGACTCTAGTCTCAAATAACATACCCTGCAATCTAACCTATATGCCTCTAAGTCTTTTTGATCTGTACATCTTTTGCTTGCTGTGATCTGCCTGCACTGCTCATAAACAAAGCTTTTCACTATATTTCAGTACACATAACAATAAATCAATCAATCAGAATATGAGAATGGCAGAACAATGGTGTGTCTCCTGCCAGACTTGAGAGGACAGACTGAGATAACAAGATGTAGAGCTGGATGAAAACAGCAGGCCAAGCAGCATCATAGGAGCAGGAAGGCTGACGTTTCGGGCCGAGACACTTCTTCAGAAATGGGGGAGGGGAACGGGGTTCTGAAATAAATAGGGAGAGAGGGGGAGGCGGATAGAAGATGGATAGAGGAGAAGATAGGTGGAGAGGAGACAGACAGGTCAAAGAGGCAGGGATGAAGCCAGTAAAGGTGAGTGTAGGTGGGGAGTTAGGGAGGGGATAGGTCAGTTCAGGGAGGACGGACAGGTCAAGGGGGCAGGATGAGGTTAGTCGGTAGGAGATGGGGGTGGGGTTTGAGGTGGGAGGAGGGGATAGGTGGGAGAAAGCACAGGTTAGGGAGGCGGGAAAGAGCTGGGTTGGTTTTGGGATGCGGTAGAGGGAGGGGAGATTTTGAAGCTTGTAAAGTCCACATTGATACCATTGGGCTGCAGGGTTCTCAAGCGGAATATGAGGTGCTGTTCCTGCAACCTTCGGGTAGCATCGTTATGGCACTGCAGGAGGCCCAGGATGGACATGTCGTCTGCGGAATGGGAGGAAGAGTTGAAATGCTTCGCGACTGGGAGGTGCAGTTGTTTAGTGCGAACCGAGCGTAGGTGTTCTGCAAAGCGGTCCCCAAGCCTCCGCTTGGTTTCCCCGATGTAGAGGAGGCCACAACGGGAACAGCTGATACAGTATACCACATTAGCAGATGTGCAGGTGAACATCTGCTTGATGTGGAAAGTCTTCTTGGGGCCTGGGATGGAGGTGAGGTGTAGGGGCAGGTGTAGCACTTCCTGCGGTTGCAGGGAAAAGTGCCGGGTGTGGTGGGGCTGGAGGGGAGTGTGGAGCGGACAAGGGAGTCACAGAGAGAGTGGTCCCTCCAGAAAGCAGATAAGGGTGGGAAGGGAAAATTGTCTTTGGTGGTGGGGTCAGATTGCAGATGGCAGAAGTGTCGGAGGATGATGCGTTGGATCCGGAGGTTGGTGGGGTGGTACGTGAAGACGAGGGGGATTCTGTTTTGGTTGTTATTGTGGGGAGGGGGTGTGAGGGATGAGTTGCGGGAAATGCGGGAGACACGGTTGAGGGCGTTCTTGACCACTGAGGGGGGAAGTTGCAGTCCTTGAAAAACGAGGACATCTGATATGTACGAGAGTGGAATGCCTCATCCTGGGAGCAGATGCGGTGGAGACGAAGGAATTGGGAATAGGGGATGGCATTTTTGCAGGAAGGTGGGTGGGAGGAGGTGTATTCTAGATAGCTGTGGGAGTCGGTGGGCTTGAAATGGATATCGGTTTCTAGGTGGTTGCCGGAGATGGAGACAGAGAGGTCCAGGAAGGGGAGAGAGGTATAAGAGATGGTCCTGGTGAGCTTAAGGTTGGGGTGGAAGGTGTTGGTGAAATGGATGAACTGTTCGAGCTCCTCGTGGGAGCACGAGGCGCCGCCGATACAGTCATCAATGTAACGGAGAAAGAGGTGGGGTTTAGGGCCAGTGTATGTACAGAAGAGGGATTGTTCCACGTAACCTACAAAGAGACACTGAAGACGCACCTATCGTCACCGCTGCTGCCGCCTCCTACACCGCTCCGCCCACCGCCGACACAACTCCACCCACATCCGACATCGCTCCGCCCACAGCCTCCACAGCCAGCAGCTCCAGAGGGGACAATAGCACCCAGCCCTGTCGAGTCTTCACCATTCCCCCAGACCTCCCCCTTACTGAGAACGAACAGTCAGTCCTCAGTAAAGGGGCTCAGCTTTACCCCCTCCACCCACACATCAATGAATACCGCTCATGTTTGGACATAGAGCAGTTTTTCCGCCGCCTCCGCGCTTACTTCTTCAACCGTGAACCTAACCGTCCCCCTATCGACCCCTTCTCCTGCCTCCAACACATCCCCTCCTCCGGGACACCACCCCAAGGCCTCCTACCCTCCCTCGACCTCTTCACCTCCAACTGCCGCCGAGACATCAATCGCCTCAGCCTCTCCACCCCTCTCACCCACTCCAACCTCTCCCCTGCAGAACATGCAGCCCTCCGCTCCAATCCCAACTTCACCATAAAACCCGCGGACAAGGGAGGCGCAGTTGTAGTATGGCGCACTGACCTCTACATCGCCGAGGCCAAACGCCACCTTTCTGACACCGCCTCCTACCGCCCCCTTGATCATGACCACATCCCCGAGCACCAAACCATCATCTCCCAAACCATCCACAACCTCATCACTTCAGGTGACCTCCCACCCACAGCCTCCAACCTCATCGTTCCCCAACCCCGCACCACCCGCTTCAATCTCCTTCCCAAAATCCATAAACCTGATTGCCCTGGTCGATCCATTGTCTCCGCCTGCTTCCACCCCACCGAACTTATCTCCACCTATCTGGACTCCATTTTCTCCCCCGTGGTCCAGGAACTCCCTACCGATGTCCGTGACACCACTCACGCCCTCCACCTCCTCCAGAACTTCCAATTCCCCGGTCCCAAACACCTCATCTTTCCCATGGACGTCCAGTCCCAAGTCACCTGCATTCCCCATACAGATGGCCTAAAGGCCCTCCGTTTCTTCCTGTCCCGCAGTCCCGACCAATCCCCCTCCACTGACACCCTCATCCGCTTAGCCGAACTCGTCCTCACCCTCAACAACTTCTCTTTCAATTCCTCCCACTTCTTACAGACAAAGCGGGTGGCCATGGGTACCCGCATGGGCCCAATCTATGCCTGCCTCTTTGTAGGTTACGTGGAACAATCCCTCTTCCATACCTACACTGGCCCTAAACCCCACCTCTTCCTCCATTACATTGATGACTGTATCGGCGGCGCCTCGTGCTCCCATGAGGAGCTCGAACAGTTCATCCATTTCACCAACACCTTCCACCCCAACCTTAAGTTCACCTGGACCATCTCTAATACCTCTCACTCCTTCCTGGACCTCTCTGTCTCCATCTCCGGCAACCACCTAGAAACCGATATCCATTTCAAGTCCACTGACTCCCACAGCTACCTAGAACACACCTCCTCCCACCCACCTTCCTGCAAAAATGCCATTCCCTTTTCCCAATTCCTTTGCCTCCGCCGCATCTGCTCCCAGGATGAGGCATTCCACTCCCATACATCTCAGATGTCCTCGTTTTTCAAGGACCGCAACTTACCCCCCTCAGTGGTCAAAAACGCCCTCGACCGTGTCTCCCGCAATTCATCCCTCACACCCCCTCCCCGCAATAACCCAAACAGAATCCCCCTCGTCCTCACATAGCACCCCACCAACCTCCAGATCCAATGCATCATTCTCCAACACTTCCGCCATCTGCAATCCGACCCCACCACTAAAGACATTTTTCCCTCCCCACCCTTATCTGCTTTCCGGAGGGACAACTCTCTCCGTGACTCCCTTGTCCGCTCCACACTCCCCTCCAGCCCCACCACACCCGGCACTTTTCCCTGCAACTGCAGCAAGTGCTACACCTGCCCCCATACCTCTCCCCTCACCCCCATCCCAGGCCCCAAGAAGACTTTCCACATCAAGCAGATGTTCACCTGCACATCTGCTAATGTGGTATACTGCATCCGCTGTTCCCGTTGTGGCCTCCTCTACATCGGGGAAACCAAGCGGAGGCTTGGGGACCGCTTTGCAGAACACCTACGCTCGGTTCGCACTAAACAACTGCATCTCCCAGTCGCGAAGCATTTCAACTCTTCGTCCCATTCCGCAGACGACATGTCCATCCTGGGCCTCCTGCAGTGCCACAACGATGCCACCCGAAGGTTGCAGGAACAGCAACTCATATTCCGCTTGGGAACCCTGCAGCCCAATGGTATCAATGTGGACTTCACAAGCTTCAAAATCTCCCCTCCCCCGACCGCATCCCAAAATCAGCTCAGCTCGTCCCTGTCTCCCTAACCTGTCCTTCCTCTCACCTATCCCCTCCTCCCATCTCAAGCCCCACCCCCATCTCCTACCTACTAACCTCATCCCGCCCCTTGACCTGTCCGTCCTCCCTGGACTGACCTATCCCCTCCCTAACTCCCCACCTACATTCACCTTTACTGGCTCCATCCCTGCCTCTTTGACCTGTCTGTCTCCTCTCCACCTATCTTCTCCTCTATCCATCTTCTATCTGCCTCCCCCTCTCTCCCTATTTATTTCAGATCCCCCTTCCCCTCCCCCATTTCTGAAGAAGGGTCAAGGCGGGAAACGTCAGCCTTCCTGCTCCTCTGATGCTGCTTGGCCTGCTGTTTTCATCCAGCTCTACACCTTGTTATCTCATATTCTCCAGCATCTGCAGTTCCTACTATCTTTGAGAGGACAGACAGTCCCCATTTGGATGGGGGGAGGAGAGAGAGGATATGATAACAAGATAAAAGAAAGGGAAGAAATAGGACTAAGTTCACAATTTGAAGATGTTAAGCTCAATATTAAATCCAGCAGGCTGCAAAGTGCCCAGTCTGAAGATGCGATGTTGTTGCTGCAGTTAGTGCTGTGATTCACTGGAACACTGCAGCATGACGAGAACAGACACTTGGGCAAGCAAGTAAAACTCTGTGTTAAAATGACCTTGCCCTCTCTCCATAGATGCTGTCTGACCCACTGTGATCCCCAGCATCTGTTGTTTTCAATACAGATGCCAGCATCTGCAGTAATTTTCTCCTGAATCCACCTCCACTTTATTGCTGGCCTCAAGATTCGGACACTCGGAAGTTGTCCAATTCTGATGTTGTTGATTGCTGTTTTAAGTCTTTGATAATGTTCCTGGGAAGTTTGTTACTATGAAGTGTAAAGGAAAATGAGTGTGGCTTTCTGTTTGATTTCTTCACTTGCATTGTTGCCAGGTCTCAGTTGTGACTCCATCAGAAAGAGAGTGAAATGAAGATCTCCTGGTCAAAAAAGTACAACCAATGAGTGATCAATCCATACTTGAGATTTCGTATTTTATATTATGACTTTGCCCATTACATATCAAAGATAATAAAAAGATACTTGCAGGTTTTTGATTACCTTTTTATAGACTTGACTTTTTAGTTTTACCTCTCCTGTACAACCTTCTATTGTACTGATAGGATTTTCCCAGGCCAATAATGACATGATCCTTTTTTCTCTTAAAGTTTTAATAGTGATTTCTGAATCTAGCTAATAACTGGTGACTACCTTATTACCATGTATTTGCATCTCATTAACAACTAACCTTACCTCATTTCTATGCAAACAAAATAAAAACCGACAGAACTGCGGATGCTGTAAATCAGGAACAAAAACAAAGTTGCTGGAAAAGCTCAGCAGGTCTGGCAGCATCTGTGAAGGAAAAAACAGAGTTAACATTTTGGTCCAGTGACCCTTCCTCAGAACTGATAGTGGCTGGGAAAACATCAGTTTATATGCAGAAAATAGGGAGGTGGGTGGGGTAAACGATAGGATAGAGCCCAAAGAGACAGAAAGACAGTTGGACAGACAAAGGAGTTGCTAACGATCAGGCTGGGAGGGTGAATAGTTGATAATGGGTTAAACCTCTTACCAACCTCATCCCGCCCCCTTGACCTGTCCGTCCTCCCTGGACTGACCTATCCCCTTCCTAACTCCCCACCTACACTCACCTTTACTGGGTCCATCCCCGCCTCTTCGACCTGTTTGTTTCCTCTCCACCTATCCTCTCCTCTATCCATCTTCTATCCGCCTCCCACTCTCTCCCTATTTATTTCAGAACCCCCTTCCCCTCCCCCTTTTCTGATGAAGGGTCTAGGCCCGAAACGTCAGCCTCTCTGCTCCTATGATGCTGCTTGGCCTGCTGTGTTCATCCAGCCCTGCACCTTGTTGTCCCTATTTTCTAAGTTCATCCGCCTTATTTCTGATACTTTCAGCATTGAAGTATGCACACTTCAAAAAATCCTTGTGTCCACAATTACGCTCCATCGACTGTATTTCTTTGTTAACAACCTCACTCCCTGTTGTGTCTGTTGGAAGGCTGAATACCTCATCCTCTGAATTACAAATCCGGTTCCCCAACCCCTGCCAATCTAGTTTAAACCATCCCGCGTAGCTCGAGCAAACCTCCCTCCCAGGATATTTGTGCCCTTCTGGTTCAGGTACAACCCGTCCTTACTGTACAGGTCCCACCTTCCCCAGGAAGTGCCCCAATTATCCACATAATGGAAGCCCTCCCTCCTACACCAGCCCTGTAGCCACGTGTTTCACTGCACTCTTCCTGATTTACAGCATCCGCAGTTCTGTCGGTTTTTATTTTGTTTGCATAGAAATGAGGTAAGGTTAGTTGTTAATGAGATGCAAATACATGGTAATAAGGTAGTCACCAGTTATTAGCTAGATTCAGAAATTTCTTACCTCGTTATCATGTGGCACTGGTAGTAATCCAGAGGTAACTACCCTGTTTGTCCTGGGCTTCAGCTTCCAACCTAACTCCCTGTACTCGTTTTTCACATTCTCTGTCCTTTTTCTACCTATATCATTGGTACCGATGTGTACCATGACTGCAGGTTGCTCAGCCTCCCACTTAAGGATCTTGAAGACACGATCCGAGACATCACGGACCCTGGCACCCAGGAGGCAACATACCATCCGTTCATCTCGTTCGCGTCCACAGAACCGCCTGTCTGTGCCTCTTACTATTGAGTCCCCCACTACAATTGCTCTCCTATTCTACCCCCTTCCCTTCTGTGCCTCAGGGTCAGGCTCAGTGCCTGAGACCTGTCCGCTATGGCCTTCCCCTGGTAAGTCGCTCCCCCGCAACAGTATCCAAAACGGTATACTTATTATTGAGGGGAACAGCCACAGGGGATCCCTGCACTGTCTGCCTATTCCCTTTCCCCCTCCTGACAGTCACCCAGCTGCCTTTTTCCTGTACCTTTGGTGTGACCAACTCCTTATAACTCCTCTCTATCACCCCCTCAGCCTCCTGAATGATCCGGAGTTCATCCAGCTCCAGCTCCAGTTCCCTAACGCGGTTTTTGAGGAGCTGGAGTTGGGTGCACATCTCGCAGGTGAAGTCAGAGGGGACACCAGCAGTGACCCTTACCTCCCACATCCTGCAAGAGGAGCATGCAACTGCCTTAGCTTCCATTCCCTCTACTCTAGATTTCCAGAAGAATTTTAAAAAAAAGCCTTACCTTACCGACCCTCCACGCAGTCTTTTTTTTGGTTAGAGGAGGAGGATAGGTGGGAGACACTACACGTGTAGTGTTTCAGGTTTAACCAATGCCTGAATATATCAGTTCCTTCCTGGCTCGCGTTCTCTACACATACCCGCTGCTCCAAACAAGAGGGCCGCTGCTGCACGAGGTAAGTTTTTATAAGGAAAAATAAACCTTACCTTCCCGTTGGCACTCTGGCTCGCGCTCCTGCTGCTCCAAACAAGAAGGCCACTGCTGTACGAGGTAAGAAAGGAACAAGGTGCAGTGGCCGGGAAACGAACCTGGGCCTCCCACATGGCAGGTGAGAATTCTACCACTGAACCACCAATGCCAGAGGCAAACTTACACCTGAGGGAAGATGTTTTTGCTGTGGAGGAAATGCAGTGAAGTTTAATGACTTCTGGATGGCATGACTGATGCATCAATGGAGATTGTGTTTACTAGGATTATCTATGCTGAAGTCATGAAGAGTGAGGATGAGATCTCATAGAAACCTCTCAAATTCCAATAGGATTAGATAGAAGAAACGCAGGAAGGATATTCCTGATGATGGGGGAGTCCAGAACCTGGAGTCATAGTTTAAGGATAAGAGGTAAATCTTTACGGACTGAGATGAGGAGAAATTTCTTCACCCAGTAAGTGGTGAGCCTGTGGAATTCACTAATACAGAAAGTGGTTCAGGCCAAACCATTGTGTTTTCGAGAAGGAGGTAGATAAAGCTCTTGTGGCTAAAGGGATCAAGGAATATATGAGGAGAGCAGGATTAGGGTACTGAGCTCAATGATCAACCATAATCAAATTCAATGGTGGCCACGATGTGGAGGTGCTGGTGTTGGATTGCGGTGAACTGCTGCAATCCATTTGATGTTGGTACACCCACAATAGCATTAAGGAGTTCTAAGATTGCAACTTAGCAATACAGTGATATATTTTCAAGTCAGGATGTTGCATGAAAAGTTATTTCTGAATTCATTAGCTTATGACCCTAAAGTGATCATTCAAAATTTGAAGGGGAACTTGCAGGGGGTGGCCTTTCCTATGTACCTGCCCTTGTTTTTCTCGATGGCAGTGGTTATGGCTTTGGAATGTGCTGGATGAGGATCTTTGGTGAATTTCTGCAGTGCATCTTTACACACTGCTGTTACTGGGCATCAATGGTGGAGAGAATGGATGTTCGTGGATGTGCTGCGTTGGATGGTGTCAAGCTTCTTGAGTGTTGTTGGGGCTGCACTCATCCAGGCAAGTCGGGAGTATTCCCTCTCCTGACTTGCGCCATGTCAATAGTAGACAGAATCAGAAGTCACACAACACTATGTTATAGTCCAACAGATATATTTGAAATCACAAGCTTTCAGAGCACAGCCCCTTTGTCAGGTGAAGTCAGAGAGAAGAGCACACTGACACAGAATTTATAGGCAGATATATCAATGACATTTTCTTCCTTTGGACTCATGGTGAGGAATCACTGAAACGACTACATAATGATAACAAGTTTCATCCCACCATCAGACTTACCGTGGACTACTCTTCAGAATCAGTCTCATTCTTGGTCACACACAACTCCATCAAGGACACGCACCTCAATACCTCACTCTACCGGAAGCCCATGGATAACTTCATGGTGCTGCACTTCTCTAGCTTCCACTTTAAACATATTAAATAAGACATCCCCTAAGGACAAGCCCTGTGCATATACAGTATCTGCTCAGATGAGAAGGAACGGAACAGACACCTAAAGATTTTGAAGGATACCCTCATAAAAATGGGATATAACACTCAACTCATCAATCGGCATTGCCGATGTGCCACAGTGAAAAACCACGACAACCTCTTCAGAAGACAGGCACAGGGCACAATCAACAGAGTACCCTTCGTCATGTAGTACTTCCTCGGAGCTGAGAAACTACGTCATGTTCTTTGCAGCCTTCAACGTGTCATTAATGATGATGAGCATCTTGCCAAGGTCATCCCTACGCCTCTGTTTCTTGCCTTCAAACAATCACCAAACCTTAAACAGACCATCATTCACAGCAAACTACCCAGCCTTCAGGACAACATCGACCACAACACCACACAACCCTGCCATGGCAACCTCTGCAAGACAGGTCAGATCATCAACATGGATACTACCATCACACATGGGAAAGCCACCACCACATACGAAGCAGATACGCATGTGACTCGGTCAATGTTGTCTATCTCATACGCTGCAGGCAAGGATGCCTCGATGCATAGGATATTGGTGAGACCATGCGGATGCTATAATGACGGATGAATGGACACCGCACAACAATCGCCAGACAGGGTTGTTCCCTCCCACTTAGGGAACACTTCAGCATTGAGGATGTTCAGCCTCCAATCTTTGGGTAAGCATCCTCCAAGGCAGACTTCGAGATACAAAACAATGCAGAATCACCGAGCAGAAACTGATAGCCAAATTCCGTACCAATAAGGTGATCTTGGGTTCATGTTGTGCTACATGTGACCTCACCACACTGATCTGTATCTGTAAAATCTTCCTTACTCTCCTGTTTTGACACCATCACATTGATAAATTAGTATGATCTTGCTACCTGAATTAGTTTGTACAGTTTTGGATTACCTGTTGCTTTGTTTAGACCCTCGGCATGTGTCTCTAACACCTATCATGTTATTCCAGCCAGTTGGTTTGTCTCCAGCACCATCTTATTTTTAATTTTTTGTAATTATCTCTCTGCCTCAATTAATTGGAATGTAGGTCATCCCCTCATTTGTTATTCAGCTGTGGACACTTTACTCACACTGTGTAACACTCTTGGTCACCTGCACAGATTTATTATGTGACACTCCACTCACATCTGTTATATGATTCTTTGATCTCACTGCCCTTGATCTCTCTGCCTATAGATTCTGTGTCTGTGTGCTCTTCCCTCTCACTTCACCTGACGAAGGAGCCGTGCTCCAAAAGCTTGTGATTTCAAATAAACCTGTTGGACTATAACCTGGTGCTGTGTGACCTCTGACTTTGTCCACCCCAGTGCAACACTGGCACCTCCACATCAATAGTAGATAGGCTTTGGGGAAGCAGGAGGTGAAGTATTTGCTGCAGGATTCCTAGTCTCTGACCTGCTTTTGTAGCCAACTAATTTAAATGGACAGTGCAGTTGAGTTTCTGTTTGATTGTAATCCCACAACATCGGTAGTGGAGGATTCAGCAATAGTAATGCCATTGAATTTCAAGGTTAGTTTCACTCTCGTTGAAGATAGCCATTTCCAAGACTTAGTGTGGCATAAATGTAACTTGCTCCTTTCAGTCCAAGCCTGGATATTGTCCAGGTCTTTGTGTACTTTAACACAGACTGCTTCAGCATATCAGGTGTTGTGAATAGTGCAGTACACTTTTGATCTTATGATGGAGGGAAGGTCATTGAAGAAGCAGTTGAAGACAGATGGTCTTAGGATACCACCCCAAGGAACTCCTCGAGATGTCCTGGAACTGAGGTGACTGACCATGAACAACCACAAACATTCTCCATGCATCAAGAATTCCCGCAATACCATTGCTCCAGTTTTGCTAGGGCTCCTGGATGCCACACTTTGTCAAATGTGGCCTTGATGTCAAGTGCAGTCACTTTCACCTCACCTCTGGAATTCAGCTCTTTTGTCCATGTTTGAACAAAGGCTGTAATGAGGTCAGGAGCTGAGTGGCCCTGGCAGAGCCCAAACTGAGCATCACTGAGCAGATTGCTGAGCAAAGCAGTTTGCTGATTTTATACATGACATCTTCAGTTGATCCCACCATAAAGAATCTGCACTGTACGGTTCCTCCATATTGTTCATGAGACAGCAACAGTCAGTGAGCAGAGCGGTAACACTGCATGGTGCTGAGGCTCGGTGGCTTCTAAGGTTTTAACAAGTATGTGGAATCTGTATTTTGTGCGGTGTGGTCCATCAAGATAAGAAGCAGGTTGTGAGCAATCGTGAGGCACCTCCTTTGCACCCGTGCATTATCGGTTGCCCTTCAATATTTCAGAGTTCATGTAGATTGGTAAACTGTGTTGAAATCCTGCAGCATTCTGTAGGACAAGATTTAACTGGAGAGAAGTACAATTTTGCACAGTTTCTCTCAGCAGGCCGCTGAGCTATGAGAGAAAGTTGAGACCTGTGTTTTTTTTTTGTTTTTCTTATTATCTATGGATTTATCTAAAAAGAAACAGGGAATCTGTTAACATCTAACATGGTCTGAAGGAATGCCCAAGACCTAATAGAATAAAGAAACAGGTGATGGGTATGTTAGTTAAGAGTTAACTGAGATTGAATTAGTTGTATAAATATGGATAGCTAGTAATCAAAGGGGCGAGAGTTTTGTGTGGAGTGTGGTTAATTGAAATAAGGCTGTCACATAGAAATGTGGACTTGAATTCTGTTTAAATACAGTTACGTTTTGGACTATAACAATGTGACCTTTCCCTTGCACAGATTCACATTGAGAACAAAATTTAGCAGAAATCATGGTTAATGAACAATGGCAAGTGTTTAAGGAAGTAGTTCACAACTGACAGTGAAAATATATCGAAGTGAGGAAGATTCTAGAAATGGAATAAAACAACCATGGTTAACAAGGGGAGTTAAGGGCAACATCAAATTGAAAGAAAAACCATTCAAGCTGGCAAAGATTAGTGGTAAATCAGAGAATTGGGAAAGTTTTAGAAGTCAACAAAAGATTACCAAAAAATAATAGAGGGAGAAAATCAACTGTGAGGGTAAACTAGCATGTACTGTAAAAATAGACAGCAAAAGGTTCTTTAATTAATTTGAAGAGAGAAGCCAAAGTGAACCTGGCACTGTTAGGCAATGAGGTTGGGGAAATAATACTTGGGAACCAGGAAATGGCAGAAGATTTGAAGAAAATACTTGGATTGCATCAGTCTTCAGTGTAGAGAACATAAATAGCATTCCAAAAATACCAACTCGAAGGCAAAAAGCAGGAACAAGATAAATACACTAACTGTCATGAGAGAAAACATAAAAGAAAAACTAGTTGGACTAAAGGCTGATAAGTCCCTAGACATGATAGAGCGCATCCTAGGATATTAAAGAAGTAGCTACAGAGATAGTGGATGCATTAGTAGTTATCAACCAAGAACCCTTAGATTCTGGAGAAGTCCCAGAGCTTTGGAAACTTGCTCATGTAACACCCCTATATGAAAGGGAAGGAAACAAAAAACAGGTAACCACATCCCCCTTCTCGCATTGATAGACACTTGATCTACTGGATATAGGTCCATGGCAAGGGCCAACCAGTCCATGGAGGCAGCCAGATGAATGCATGCCAGAGACAACCAGCTTAACATCTGTCATTGGGAAAATATTAGAGTCTATTATAAAGAATGTAACCATGGAGCCTTTAGAAATGGAAAATATAAACAAACAGAATAAGCATGTCTTCACAAAGGGGAAATCATGATCGACAAATTAATTATTAGAATTCTTTGAAGAGGTAACAATCAAGGTAGATTCAATTGAGGAGCACATTTGATGAGTTGAATGGCCTACTTTTTTTGCTACATCTACATCTACAAGGGTTGTTACACCTTCTATCATAGAACATAGAACAGTACAGCACAGTACAGGCCCTTCAGCCCACAATGTTGTGCCGGCCTATTATCCTACCAAGATCAATCTACCCTGCATACCCTACCTTTTACTATCCTCCATGTCCCTATCCAAGAGTTGCTTAAAAGTCTCTGAAGTATCTGACAGTATCTTCGAATGTTCATGCACTTCTTTGTAAAGATTAAAGGTAGAATGTAACACTGCCTGCAAAAATATATGGAATCATCACTTGTACTCACTCACAGTTAGATCTAAGTGTGAATAGTTATGCAGGGCAAGCCCAACCCGAATACCTGCACCATGATTGTAGAATCTGCACTGTCTACATTAGAGTGCATGCCTTTGCTGTAGTCATCAAAGTGATGGTTCAAGGATCCCTAATGCTGTCTGATTCTTCCTGTAGTCAAGGAGTTGATGCTTGTGAGAGATGTGCTATATTTGTCTATTATAAATTCGTTCATGGGATATCTGAAAACGATAAAAAACATAGGTCAAATGAATATGATTTCACCAGGTACAATTGCTATAAAAAGACTAAAGCAGGCATTTTAAGGGTGTCAATGAATATGTATTTACAACAATACAGGATTATTTAGTGGTGTCACTCATCATTTAACACTGCACTCAGTTATTTTCTTCCCTTTCCTTCCTCTATATCTAAGCACAATTCTGCGGTTCACAGCTAGGCTGGAGGAAGCCTGCTCTGTACTTGGCCTTGTTGCCCTAGGATACTTGGCAGGTCATACCCCCACCCCTCTCCCCCCGGCAGCATGCAAGTCTTGTGAGCTCAGGCCCAGTGAGAGTGTCCAGCCCCGATGGTGGGTCACCCTCCTTGGCTTGGACTTCTGCAGGTTTTGCTATCACAGGAAGGGAGGACGTGGAAGGGCCAGGCACCTCTGGAGTGTCCTGAGAGGAATCTTTTTGAGGCCATGTATGTGGCTCCTCATCTATCTGCCTACTTGCACCAAGCTGTCCTCCTGACAGAAAGGAGATTCTGGAGCCAAGTTGATGTCCCACATTCCCCTTCTCACATTAATAGGCACTGGATCTACTGGATGTAGGTCCATGGCAACGGCCAACCAGTCCATGGAGGCAGCTAGATGAATGCATGCGAGAGACAACATAGAATTGATCATGTTGGTGTAAGCCTCCAATCTTCAATTTACTGAATGTCTCTGACAAACCTGCTTGTTGTCCCTGAGCCTCTTTGTGCATTTGATGAAGTCACTAGCCATCTTTACCCTGGGCTAAACAGGGGTGCAGTCTCTGGAAGCCCTTTGAATGCCAGCGACCAGGCCATCTCTTCCTTAACCAGTTGAGTAGACATGCCAATGATGTGTTCACCAGATTGTGCTCCCATGTCTTATTTAGAAAGAGAACCCATCAAGGTAAAAGTCTCTGAGCTGGTGGAGGATGAAGATTGAAGCCATATCTGTGCACCCTCTGAGGGTTGAGTGGCTTCCTTCTCAGAAGTGGAGGTGGAACTGAGGGCCTCCTGCACTGGTCTCTTTCTTGTTCCAAGCTGCTGGGTCCCACTGGTACCTGCATAAAGATCTGTGCACTGCAGCATAATGAAGCTCACTTGGTTAGTTGGATAAGTAGGATGCAGTGTCTGCATGAATGTTTGCCCTCTTTTCCAGCCAGTTCTGACACCTTTGCACATGCAGGGTGAGGAACATAATGTCTACCACCCCACCACCCTCCCAATCCAGTTGCACACCATATTTTCCCCCACACAAAATGGAGAAATTTAGTATGATGGATGTGGATGGCATGCAGTTAGTTGCACTGCATGGATAGGAAGGGTTAGTGGCTTGGGAATATGAAGTAGGCAGGGCCAGTTAAGTAGATATGCTACATACAATCATTAGAGCTAAGTCCACGTGCCTTGATGAGAGGTGTGTGGAATGGTAGAGTGGGACTGAGTAGTAGTGTTCCCGCGAGTGTGAGTAGCAGAGAAGAAACAGTGACACTTACCCTTGCACAGCACAGAAGGTCATTAACCATCTTACTCATTGTTGGACATTATGTTTCATCCTGGAGACAACACAGAACCAGATGGCTATGTCTTTCGAGGCTGGCTGTGTCTGTGGCATGGCTTCCCTTGACTGGAGAAAACAGCACTCCCCTTCTCTCAAACACCTCTTTCAACAGGACCTCAAGGTCCCTGTTGGTAAAATGTAGTATCAGTTTCCCTTTCTGGGCTATTCTTTTCAATTCCAACACAGGAGCAGCACAGACTGCGAAGACCAATTTGTGGCTTGCAGTGTGGACGATCTGGGGTTTAACTATGTTCAAAAATGCCAGTAGCAGCAGCAGTAATCTGCTTTCCATTACTCTTGCAATGTGATTGCATGAGCCAGGTACTGAAGAGGCTGTTTGCATAATTAATGAGCTGAAGAATGGACAATTGTAGAGAAAGATTGACATGGGCCTCCCATGAATCTCCCCAAAAACAATATTGTGCCAACAGAATTGGGAAAATTCAGCCCATCATCTTCCTCTTTTCTTTCAGTGGGAAGCTGACTTGAACACTGGCAAAGGGACACTCATTATTTATCCCTTACATTCATTTCCACTTTAATCGCTGCTGTAAATGACCTATGAAAAATACATTCACAAATCCTTTCAGTTATTTCTCAATTATGTTTTTAACCTTTAGATTTCAATACTAACAGTCAATGCCTATTTGAAAAATGTACTTAAATATTAGAATACCTGTGAAAGTTCAGATCTGACTAATCCTTTTGGCTCATACCGCTGCTATATTCAAGCTGTTGCAACAGCTTATTAATAAAGAGCTTATATCTGTATTTCTCTTCTCTAACACAAGCTGATATGTAATCATTGAAACCACAATGATGTGGATGATTCACCCTAAGGGCAAAACACATCTCCTCATTCAAACTTGGAAACTGGCAATTTATAAATAAGGAGTATTAACTGTAATACTCCTTATACTTAATACTTTGGGCAATGACAATCAATGTCTCATCTGTGTGATTCTGAAACTAGTTTAACAATCTACACAAAAGCAAGACAGCAAATTAACTTCACTCACATTTTTACAATGAGGTGTCAACATATAATCAGCATTGTTCTTTATTAAGCCAAAAAGCTGGTGTGGCTTTGGATCTTTATTTCCTAGCTGCAGAACACATTCCAGTTGATTCAACATGATGTGAATCAGTCTTTCTTGAAAACCCTCCATCCCTAGGACCACAGGAGGATATTGTGGATCATTGATTGATCTTCAAGGAGAGACAAGATTAAGTAGAAGAAAGATGCACTAAGGATGAAGGTAACCTGCTACAAGATGACATACTACACCTTAAGTTGCTCTTTCAGGTAAGAATAGAAGAGAATGAAGGTGCCACACATGCTGATGATTTATCAGAGAGAAAGATCCCGATTCTTTGAAGACTGTATAGATGATGTCCATGATAATCCTTATGTCTCTGTTGAGGAGGATCAGTATATCCTTGAAGAAGACCTGACACTGCAGAAAGAAATATTTAAGAAAACAGATTCTGACAAAAAAAGTAAACTCACAGAAACACATTTTGTTAGCAAATGTTTGATGAAAGGATGACATAAAAAGTGTTTGCGTAGAAGTTGCAGGGCTGGATGAACACAGCAGGCCAAGCGGCATCATAGGAGCAGAGAGGCTGACGTTTCGGGCCTAGACCCTTCATCAGATAGGGTATCCTCTCCTCTATCCCTCTTCTATCCGCCTCCCACTCTCTCCCTATTTATTTCAAAACCCCCTTCCCCTCCCCCTTTTCTGATGAAGGGTCTAGGCCCGAAACGTCAGCCTCTCTGCTCCTATGATGCTGCTTGGCCTGCTGTGTTCATCCAGCCCTGCACCTTGTTGTCTCGGATTCTCCAGCATCTGCAGTTCCTACTATCTTTGCGTAGAAGTTGTCAAGTTTCTTTACGGAAAATGCTGCAGGACAAGCAACTGGAAAGGAATGGCAGGGATTTAAGGAATGAATAATTAATGACAGTATTTTGATGAAGTTTTATAACAACATCGTTTGGGAACTTGGTTCTAAAATAGAGGTAAATGAGATTTTGATTTCATTTTTTTTAGAAAACGGGGTCAGAAAGTTAATTAAATAGTAAGCCAAAGAAAACTTTTACAAAACATGTGACTAGAAAAGCTTAAAGCTTAATCTTAATGATTAGAGGAGCTATCTAGTGAGATAATTGCAGAAATGTTTACTAAATGGAGCTTTTCTCTATGACTAAGGGGAGGCCAGTTGCCAAGAATCAGGTTGCAGATCAGAACACCCATACCAGCAAAACAGCACTTAAACTTTTAGCAGTCTACAGGCCATCAGATTTGTAAATAAGTCTTAAGCTGTTTTAGCAGTCCTTTGTTTTTTCCCTTGGTATTCAGTGAGAACTGTCAGTGAGTTGGCCAATGTCAATGTATCTCAGGAAGAGACAGTAGTGAAAACAAACTCTTCTGGTGAATGAGCAGAAATTTGATGGAAGGAAACATCTGTGGCCTCATTAGTTAAGTAAGAAATTTCAAAATAAACTGAGGAATAATACTATATTGATGATGAGTGTCTATAAAAGATATTGCTCAGAGAAAAGGCTTGAATCTTTTTGCTGTTTCAGATGAAATATTTTTGAACTGTTATAGACAGTTTTTGCTTTTTTTGTGTGTAATAAACTCACAATTTTTGTTAAAGTCTCTTGTGAATGTGTTCAATGACTGATCACCATGATAAACTAAAATAAAACTTGTGGTCTATCAAGCCAGGTCTTATTTTGGAATCTGACTTGCCCAATATTACCATGAGTTGGGTTCATTACTACATCACTTCACAAATAAAGATTTGACAATAAGCTGTGGTCTGCAACATGTAGAATTACAATTGCCTCCGCTCATGTAAAAGTTCCAGAACTCTCACTGCAACCATAAATAAAGGAGATTCAGCAGAAATAAAATGTTGCTACAAATGACTTTCCCACACCACTGTGTGGCATGGTACCACCTGATGGCTCAGCTTGACAATTCAAAGATACTGAGAATCACATTTTCTCAATTAAACTGGTTGGGTTTTTGTGAAATAACTGAGGAACTGTTTATGTTTCAAGAGGTTGAAGAGGAAGCAAAAAAAATTTCTTCAGAAAATCAGTGTTCTGCATTAAAATATTGTCTGGATCATGTACAAGGAGGACCTGGCTCCACAACAGATGGCAGTATCAAGCAAATGAGGATTTGCACATTTGGAATGGTGCAACAGAGGAAAATGAACATATTGCAGTAGAGTGTGCAAATGCTATATCACATCTAATAAGACCAAAAGAGCAGAAATGGAATATGCTGAGCACAAAGCAAGTATCTTAAGAAGTCTCTGAATAAGCCTTTCCTAGAGGCAGGGTAGCTGTTGGGTGTCAATGCCTAATGCCTTAAACTTCTTTTCTGGAGCTCAGAATAGAGTCATACAGCACAGAAGCAGACCCTTCAGTCCAACAAGTCCATGCTTAACACAATCCCAAACTAAACTAGTCCTACCTGCCTGCTCCTCGCCCATATCCCTCCAAACCTTTCCTTTTTACATATCCATCCAAGTGTCTTTTAAACATTGTAACTGTACCTACATCCACCACTTTCTCAGGAAGTTCATTCCAGATGCGAACCATCCTCTGCGTAAAAAAATTGCCTTGTCTTTTTTGAATCTCTCCTCTCACCTTAAAAATGTGTCCCCTTGTCTTGAAACTTCCCCCTCCTAGGGAAAAGACGACTACCACTAACTCTATCTATACATCTCATTATTTTATAAACTTCTATCAGGTCACGACTCAACCTCCTATGCTCCCATGAACAAAGTCCCAGCCTATCCAGCCTTTCCTTATCACTCAAACTTTCCATACTTGGCAACATCCTGGTAAATCTCTTCCGATCCCTACTATGGAGGAGTTTCCATTAATCACAATGTAAGTGTCAAAGAGGGTCAAATTTCTGCAAATCAGCAAGTTTACTCTATTCTCAATAATGGTGAAATCTTACTTTCTGCTAGAGTTCATGAGATGTCATTGTGTGCAGAAACACAGCCTCAAGCTGAACAGTGTGTGAAAGTACTACCCTTACGCGAGAAGTAGCAGGGAAATAGTGGAAATAGTCATTTATTCATCATTAGAATGCCCTTCAAAATAGTTTTTGTTCTTCTCTTCATCCAACAAATTTATTCTTGGCTGGGTATTGAATGGCTCTTAAAACCTCGCAGCAGCAATGGTTGATACAGCGTTGATATATTTCATGGAAGGTGGAAGTGCTTCATTTTGTAAGCTAGTGATTTAATATTTCTCCAGTGTACAAAGTAAAAACAGAAAAGGAAGATTGTTCTGATCCTTAACAATAGTCTTTTGAATCAGCTCTTCTTTAATTGGACTTTGCTGCTTTTGTGGTAGCATTGTCACAGTATCACAGGTCAGGCAGCAGCTGTTGTAAGAAGCTAATATTCCAACCTGCCAATGCCTTTGCATTCTGAGGAGAAAACAGTGGAACTCATACGATCATTAGGTCTTTTCCCCAGGGTGGGGGAGTCCAAAACTAGATGACATACGTTTAAGGTGAGTGGGGAAAGATATAAAAGGGACCTAAGGGGCAACTTTTTCACGCAGAGGGTGGTGCGTGTATGGAATGAGCTACCAGAGGAAGTGGTGGAGGCTGAAACGATTACAACATTTAAAAGGCATCTGGATGGATATACAAATAGGAAGGGTTTACAAGGATATGGGCCAAATGCTAGCAAATGAGACTAGATTTACATAGGATATCTGATCCGAAGGGTTGGACCGAAGGGTCTGTTTCCGTGCTGTATGTCTCTATGACTCAAAATGAGATGAGATCGATGCTTTTGGTGAAGGAGACATTGATGGTGATTGATACAAGTGAGAGTAGCATGAAAATGTAAATTGTATAGGGAAAGATTTGAGGATAGGTGTAGCAGCAGCGGTTAATAGCTGTTACGATTATAGCTATAGAGCACATCATTAGTAATGTCACATGAACACTGAACAGGTACCTGAAGGAAGAAAGTTCTAATAACGTCCTGCTTAACCATCTCTCTGTAAATTGCGTAAGGAATAAATATTTAGTAGTTGTCACTATTATAATTTCCGGCCCTCATCTCTCAAAAGCATCCAGAACTCAGTCTGGATATTATAGAATTTTCACGAGAGAAACACAGAGATCAGGTAAATATAATTTATGTTTCTAAATGATGAAGGGAATAGTTTCTGTCCAGTCAGATTAATATTTTGAGATAGAATGGGATGAAGTGTTTAGGGAAAGTGAGTGGAAAAATGAAATAAAAAGTGTTATGAAGTATATTTTCAAGTTCTGATTATGGAAGTATTTCGTGAGCATGATTTTGCCAAAAATCTTTCAGAAGTGAGAAGCACAAGTTATTCAAATTAAGCTGTGGGATAGCTGAAATTACTAGGCCTCATGAGTTACTGTGGTCTCTTTAAATTCTGTTTCTAACATTTCAAGCCCGTGGCCAACCATCAGATTCTGAGACCTGACCTAACTCTGATTTTCTTTCTCCAGAGATGCTGCCTAACCAGCTCAGTTTCTCTTCCAGCACTTTCTGCTTGTATTCACATTCCCAGCATCCATAGTATTCATCTTTTTCACATGTTTTACCATTTTTTGATTCTCAGAAGAAACACTGTGACCAGATGAGAAGCTAGTAATGTACACTTACTGCACATTGTAAGAAAAGGGCAGTTTGATGAACAAGTGGTATTTTCCTGCCCTTTCATATGTTCATTTTGACTTAAGTAACCCAGCTGGCTAACAAAAATGGAAATTCAAGACTGAAGAGGAGCTGAAAGAGATTAATGTGCTAAGGAAGCAAGGAAGGAAAGACAAGCTTGAAATATGAGGTTGAATCATGCAGTATAAAATTAATTATCCAAATATTAAGTAGCCATTGCACTATTTTTGTTTTTTTTTTAATGTAGAACACCTCTGACCCTGAGAAGGGCATTTCGGCATCATAGCTAAGGGAAGGATAATGAAAGCCACAAGGTTGATATTTAGCTCAGGAGAATTGTAATCAAGTCAAGCTTAATCACATTTGAAACTGCAAATTAGTTGCAAACAATATGTAATACTGACAAATATAAGGCACAAAACATTGAAAGGTAAACTGATGGCCAAAACATATCATGGCTGTAAAGATATTCTGCTGATCTTCCTGTTCTGGGGCATGTTTAGTTGGGTACATGTAGCAGATAGCAAGCACTTGTAAAATAAGGTTAAATTCTTAAATTTAGTCTTTGAAACCATAAGAAGAAAAGTTAAATTTAGAAGTATTTTAATTCTAATGATCCGTTTTCACCATATCATAGATTTAGTGAGTGTTGGCAGTCTCCGGTAACTTGACAAATCACAGTGCTAAATTTGTCTTGAAAGCCATAATTTATGGCATAGATGCAACTAAACAAGGTCTCAGAATATCTCATTATAGGTTTTAAAAGGAAAGCCCACAACGGTATATACCAGGTATGCATGTTGTGCCAAGTTATAAAATTCTAAGATGACAGTTTTCCACAGAATAAATTTTTAAAATAGTATTAGAATTAGGTTTTATTGTCACATGTACTTGAGTACAAAAGTACAGGAGTACAGTGAAAAGTATACAATGTCACCACACATGGCACCATCTTAGGTACAAGTACCCAGGTACAAATCTTCGGGACTAAAATAGATTAGGTACAAAAATAGAGAAATAAAGAAAAATGCTAAAAGTTCTACATTACAGTTCTTCACAGCATAAATTAGGAAAATAAAGAAATAAAGTTAAAGATAAACATTACGGTCCTTCTATAACCTAAGCTTATTATGGAACATCAATGTTTTCAGCATGGAAATGGTACACCACTTTTACTCTTACTGTGATTAAAGAAAAATTATTTTAATAATAAGCTTGTGCCAAGTTCTTAAGCCAGCAAAACATTTTAATTCCTTTTCATTTCCATCCAGTTTTCATTCTTGTAGAACTCAAGATGGTGGAGGCGGTGGGATAGGTGGTGTTCACGGTTTCCCAACCTGACCACTCCCTCATGCATGACCGACTGCATTCTCCTTTTTTTTAAATTTTATTTTTCTTAGTTTAATTTTTGAACCAAATTCATTTTTTCTTCTTTCCGCTGCTGCAGCGTTGGAGAGAGGTTGCAGGGAGCTGTTGAGTGGTGGATTGGGTTCGTCCCTCGTGACCGTGATGATTGCGGCTTGAGCAACTGTTCTAGTGTCGATGAACGGGGGTCTGTTCTGTTCCTCTGATGTTTTGGCAACATCTACAATGGCGGCAGAGTGAATGATCCCTTGGTCCTTGGGAGTTAATTTGGACGGCCGCACAGTTCTTGGAAGTTGAGATGGGTCCAGTCCTCGAGAGTTGGGACAGTCTCCTGACTATCAGCAGCGATGAGGTGATTTTGGCAGAGGCTTTATTCTGGGTCCAGTTAATGATGGTGAGGGTTGCTTCAGCGTGCTTACTCCTTGGTGTTGCGTCCTCAGGAACAGCTTTGGTGGCTGTGGGAGTAAGGCGTATCACGTAGCCACTTAGGAAATCAAGAAGTTGTGTATGGAGCAAAAATGAAATTTGTCCTAATTTTGTATGAATAATTTCTTTTTATAATTTATGTAATTAAAATGGTGCTGGCTTATGACAACTTATACACATTTTACAGTATTTTATTAAATATATATAACAAAAAGTTGCCATCATTATTGTTATTTTTAATACATCTGACTACATAGAGGGCAGTGGTTGTCCATTACAATCCCATGTGGCTATTGTTGAAGTCTCCACATCAGTGTTTAAGAGCTAAGAGGAGTTAAAACTGCAGGTCATATATAAGGCTTGATCAGAAATCCAAAATAGGAAACATAGGACAATTTTTCAAGCTGAAAACAGATATACGCAGGAAACCCAGGTAGTTAGTTTTGGTAACTTCATTTCCATTTTATATTATTGATTTTTTTTTAAAGTGTCAGCCTTGGCTCAAAAGTAGACTCCTGGATCAATGCCCAGAAGGTTGTGGATTAATGTTCCACTCCAGACATAAACACAGACCACTGGCTGACAGTCACTGAACACCTAATATGATGATGGAAGCAAAGATTCCAAGGCTATTTGAAGTGCTATGGAGTTCTCAAGGCCAGTTATCTCTCAGTCAACACCACCAAAATACTTATTACTTAGTCATTTCTGTCACTGCTGTTTTTCGGTCCCTGCTATGTGCAAATAGACTGTTTCGTGTTCACCAACACCTCTTTTGCATTTCAAAAGTATTTAATTGACTACAAAGTGCTTTTGGATGTTTGAAACATGAATGGTGCTACATAAAGACACATTCCTCTTTTATACTATGGTTAGTAAAATCTCCAAGTTTGCAGAACATACATCAAAATAATTGTCAAATAATAACCTACAGTGAATGAGACTCAGAAAATTTTGAGACTAAGGCAACTGTGTTAGTTGGTGGAAGTTGCAGTTAAATAAATATAGATAAGAATAGAATATATGGTTTGCGGATAGGTAACCAAAAGAGGAAATCTGTACTAACTGGAGCAGACTGATCAAAATGAATCGGTATAAATAATGATTCAATTTATAAAACCATCACCTCAGCACTTGGTTACGTTCACAGAAGGATAAAGAACAAACAAAGATGAATTTGTGCTGTTAGACATTATTTATATGCCACCTGCAGTATCACGTACAATTCTGATCAATGAATCATAGAAAAGATAGCAATCCTGTAAAGAAGATTACAACCACAGTTATTCCAGATGTTAAGACATGTAGGGGGTAAGCACAGGATAAGGAATTTAGACAAAAATAGAAACTTTTAAGACAGGATCCTTTAGCCTGACAGGAATCCAAATCAGCTTTCAATTATTGCTAAAATCTCTGTGATTGCTGGTATAGACAGGCTTAGCTGCAATGCCTTTCATTGAAAGAATGATCGTTTGGGCTAGGTATGTCAGAGTACCAACATCTACAAAATATAAAGACATTGGCAAGGAAATTGGGAGAACTCCCCTGCTTTTATTTGAAAAGGTCCTTGGGATCTTTTACATATACCTCACTTTTAAAAATTCATTCAAAGGATTCCAAGAGGGTATTTAAGAGTCAGCCACATTGTTGTGGGTCTGAAGTCACATGTAGGCCAGACCACGTAAGGATGGCAGTCTCCTTCCTTGAAGGACATCAGAGAACCAGATGAGTTTTTCCCAACAATCAGCAATGGACTCATGGCCATAATTTCAGATTTTACTGAATTCAAATTCGGGTCCCCAGAAAATTTTCTGGGTTTCTGGATTAATAGTCCAGTGATAACATCACTAGGCCATCACCTCCCAACAGATCTGAAAACAGATATAAAGTCACCATTGTCCTTTTATCCATCATAGTTTAGTCAGTAGCTTTGTTTAATGGACCTTTATGTTCCTTTACCATTCTATTTCTCTTATTGTTCTCAGGCCCCAAAACAGATTCTGTTCCTTAGCCACGAATGTCATTCTCTCCCTGTTAACTTTCTGTAGCTGAACCAGATTGTTCACAATCTGCTTGTCATTTTGACCTATGTTGAGTCTCCAGCCACAAAATTTGGGCTGTCACCAATATTGCCTATTTCCATCTCCTTAGCATCACCTAACTGCCTTGCCTTCTTGGCTCATCTCCAGCTGATGCCTTTTTTTAAAACCTCCAAACATGAAAATTCCAATACATTCCTGGTCAGCCTCTCCAATCCTACCCACTATAAACTTGAGATCATCCAAATCTCTGCTGCCTATATTCTAACTTGCACTCAGTACCATTACCCCACACTGGCTTATATTGACGTCTAATAAAGCAATGCCTTAATTTTAAAATTCTCATCCCTGTTTTCAAATCACATCATGATTTACCGCTCCCAATCCCTAATCTTTTCCTGCCCATGAATGCCCTCCTTCAACACTGGTCTCTTGACTGTCTGTCATTTCTAACTGAAGCATACAAAATCCTGAAGAGCTTTGACCAGATAGACACTCAGATGGTTTCTTTTACTGGTTTGGTGAATCTAGAAGGCAAGGGAAAATTTTAGAATTAAAATTAAAATTAGGTTTATTGTCACAAAGTTTATAAAATAATGAGCGATATAGAGAGAGTTAATGGCAATTGTCTTTTCCCTAGGACGGGGGATTTCAAGACTACGGGGCGCATTTTTAAGGTGAGAAGAGGGAGATTTAAAAAGACATAACAGGCAAATTCTTTACACAGAGGGTGGTTCGTGTGTGGAATGAACTTCCTGAGGGAGTGGTGGATGCAAGTACAACTACAAAGTTTAAAAGACATTTGGATAGATACATGAATAGGAAAGGTTTGAAGGGATATGGGCCAGGAACAGGCAGGTGGGACGAGTTTAGTTTGCGAATACGTTCGGCATGGACTGGTTGGACTGAAGGGTCTGTTTCCGTGCTGTGGCTCAGTGACTCTATGTACTCAAGTATAGGGATACAGGATACAGTGAAAAGTGTACGAAGTCGCCATTTCTGGCAAAATCTTAGGTACAAAGATACCCAAGTGCAAAATTTTAGGTACTAATTAGAAAAATGATGAAATAAAGTTAAAAGATCAGCATTACAGTCCTTATAAAGCTAGGTATAAAGATATGTATATTGAAGACAAAGATCAATATATTTCTTGAGATAATGTGGACATGATGGTCTGAATTGCCTTCTATACTGTAGCCATTCCATGATCCATGAGATGCTTTTTGAGGTATAATCACAGGTCCTGTCCTGCTTGTATTTTTATTCACGAGTAATTACAATAAATTATCAGACTTTTGAATGGACCACTTAAATGTTAATTCTGATCTCTCTCTCTCTGCACCTTCTCTGCAACTGTAACACTGTATTCTGCACTCTGTTCTGCTACCCTGATGCACTTTGTATGGTACAATTTGCCTGTGTAGCACACAAAACAACACTTTTCACCATATCTTGGTATGTAAAAGCAAATTGCTCAGAGATAGTAAGAACTGTATATGCTGGAGTCAGAGATAACACAGTGTGGAGCTGGAGGAACACAGCAGGCCATGCAGCATCAGAGGAGCAGGAAAGTTGGCATTTCGGATCGGGATCCTTCTTCAGAAATGGCTGAAGGGTCCCAACTTGAAACATCAACTTTCCTGCTCCTCTGACGCTGCTTGGCCTGCTGTGTTCCTCCAAAATCAAATTGCCGTCTCTCGGTCTGGCGTGGCAGACTCTCTGCCCGGCACTGCAATTTCTCAGTGGTCCAGTGTGGCAGTCTCTCTGCCTGGCATGGCCTCAGTGTGGACTTCCAGTTGAGGTAATTCCTCAAAGTGTGGTCCCACCGTGACCAAACACTTAATGTTTGAACTTTCAGCCTTATGTCTTTATTTTCTATTTAAAACTAAGAAGGTCTGCAATTTGTAACTTTTAACCCTATTTTGTATGTTTTACACTACATTATAATTACTGCAATGTTTAACTTTTAACTTTGTTGTTTCTTTCTATCTTGCTCTTAAGGTTCTGTGCCTATGTACTTGTACCTAAGATGGCGCCTTGCGTGGCGACATTATACAGTTTTCACTGTACTTCTGTACAGGTAGTTCTGCTATAACACGTGTTTCATGAATGCAAATTGGCTGTAACGTGATTGATGAATAATGGATGCTGTTTGGATAACACAAACTTTCTGCTGTACAGGTATAGCGATCTTCTGCAGTGATTTCCCTATAAAGCAATTTTCTATGGTGTTTTCTGTAGCGCAAGGTCACGCAAGAATGGAACTATCTGTTATCCCAAACATTTCACATTTGATTTGATTTATTATTGTCACTGGTACCAAGATAGTGTATTGTTTTGCATGCTAACTAGACAAATCATACCTTACATAGTATATCAGGGTAACAGAACAGAATGCAGAATATAGTATTACAGCTACAGAGAAGGTGCCGAGCAAGATCAACTCTGATGTATGAAGGGTTTGTTCATAAGTCTGGTAACAGCAGGGAAGAAGCTGTTCTTGAATCTGTTGGTTCGTATTTTCAAACTTTTGTATCTTCTGCCTGATGGAAGCGGGTGGAAAAGAGTGCAACCGGGGTGGGAGGAGTCTTCGATTATGTTGGCTGCTTTCCTGAGGCAGCAGGAAGTGTAGACAGAGTCAATGGAATGAAGGCTGGTTTTCGTGATGGACTGAATTACACACACAATTCTAATTTCTTGCAGTCTTGGGCAGAGCAGTTGCCATACCAAGCTGTGGTGCATCTGGATAGAATGCTTTCTATAAAAATTGGTAAGAGTCATTATGGACCTGCCGAATTTCCTTAGATTTCTGAGAAGTAGAGGTGTTGGTGTGCTTTCCTGACTGTAGCATTGATACGGACGGAGGTTGTTGGTGATATTCACTCCACCTCAGCACCATAGATACAGACAGGGTATGTCCTCCACTCCACTTCCTTAAGTTGATGACCAGCTCCTCAATGCTGCTGATATTGAGGGAGAGATTGTTGTTTACACCATGCTTCTAAGCTGTCTGTGTCTTTCCCGTACTCTGCCTCATTTGAGATCTGACCCACCAAGGTAGTGTTATCAACAAATTTGTAAAGGGAATTAGGGCTGAATGTGGCCACACAGTTGTGAGCGTATAGGAGTATCGTAAGGGGCTAAATACACAGCTTTTCAGGGGGCCTATGTTGAGGATTATTGTGAAGGCCATGTTATTGCCTATCCTTTCCGAGTGCGGTGTGTGGGTGAACATGTCAAGGATCCAGTTGCAGAGGGGGAACAGAGTTGTCGGTCTCTGAACTCAGTTGGAATCATGCTGCTGAAGGCAGAGTTAAAATCAATAAATAGGAGTCTTACGTAGGTGTCCTTATTATCCAGAAGTTCCAGGGATGAATGTAGGGCCGGGGCGATAGTATCTACCATGGACCTGCTGTGACAGTAGGTGAATTGTAGTTGATCACAGCATTTTGGGAGGCTGGAGCTGATGTGTGCCAGTACTAACCTCTCAAAGCACTTCATAATGATGGAGTGTCCGGGGAAAAAAGACCCAAATTACTTAGCTGTTGCTCTCCCCAAAGGTTTCAACATTTAAATTACTCATGGTCTCACCTTCTTGATCTCTGAAACCTCCTTCAGTTTAAGGATATGGGGCAGGTCATTTAAAACTGAGATGAGGCGACACATCTTTACCCAGAGAAGTGAACCTGTGGAATTCTCTGCCAAAGAAAGCAGTTGATGCCGAAACATTGTGTTTTCAAGCATGAATTAGAGATAGTTAAGGTTTAAATGCATCAAAAGATATGGGGAGAAAGCAGCAAAAGGGTACTGGAACAAACTGGACCCAGTTTGTCGTGATTTTATACACCTCAAGAAGGTCACCCCTCATTCTCCTACATTGCAAGGAATAAAGTCCTATCCTGGCCAACCTCTCCCTATAAATCCTACTAGTCCTGGCAACATTCTCATCAATCTTCTTTGCACATTTTCCAGTTTAATTATGTCTTTCCTATAACAGGGTGACCAAAACTGTACACAATATTCCAAGTGTGGTTCTGAGGAAGGGACACCGAACCCGAAATGTTAACTCTGTTTTTTCCCTTCACAAATGCTGCCAGACCTCCTGAGCTTTTCCAGCAACTCTGTTTTTGTTCCTGATTTACAGCATCCACAGTTCTTTCGGTTTTTACTAAGATGCTGTTAAATCTTTAATCAGTTAGAAGGTTTTAACTGATTAATATGTTTATATAAATCCCCAAATTTCTTTGAAGTCACTGTCCTCAGAGAACTAAAGGTTTTATCAGCGTAAAGAAGAGGTGACACTTTAGGTCAGACAATGCATGTTAGGTATGAGGCCTTGTTTAGAATCTGTTTGTGTTTTGGTTTGGAGTCAGACTGATTTTATTTCTAAAGTAGGGATTTATAAGACGCCACATTGACTGACTGTCTATAAATTGTGTGCTTTTTGAACAAAATAGAATGTATCTGCAAATACAAATTCACCCCATAGATTTACATGTGTGTAAGGGAGAGTGAGAAAGAGTGTGTGTGTGCACGCATGTGTATGTTTGTGAGGGGCGGAGAGACAGTGTGTGTATGTGTGTGTGTGTGTGTGTGTGTGTGTAAGAGGGGGACTGAGCACGTGTGCGTGAGGGATTTTTGGGAGGGGGGAGAGAGGGGGTGAGGAGAAGGAGGAAAATGTCATCAATGTATCTGATGTATAGCGCTAATCGGAGGTTCTGTGCAGCAAAGAGGTCTTGTTTGAACCTATGCACGAAAATGTTGGCATATTGGGAAGCAACTCTGGGCCCCATGGCTGTTCTGTGTGTCTGGATGAAGAACTGATCATCGAAAGCAAAGATATTGTGGTCGAGGATGAAGTGGATGAGGTGTAAGACGGCGTCTGGAAATTGGTAATTGGTGGTATTGAGTACTGAGGCTGTTGCAGCGATGCCATCATAATGGGGATGCTGGTGTAGAGTGCCAAAACGTCCATTGTGATGAGGAATGTTCCTGGTTCGACTGGTCCGTGAGTGTTGAGTTTCTGTAAGAAATCTGTCGTGTCACAACAGAAGCTGGGGTTCCCCGTACAACGGGTTTCAAGATGCCCTCGACATAGCCAGAGAGGGTCTCACACAGGGTACCATTGCCTGACAT
This sequence comes from Rhincodon typus, assembly GCF_021869965.1. Classification (NCBI taxonomy): domain Eukaryota; kingdom Metazoa; phylum Chordata; class Chondrichthyes; order Orectolobiformes; family Rhincodontidae; genus Rhincodon; species Rhincodon typus. The sequence continues at coordinate 2,082,468 of NC_063344.1, forward strand.
GATGGGACACCCAGGTGTGATGGCTTCATTTTCTTCCTTTGGACTCATGGCAAGGAATCACTGAAACAATTATATAACGATATCAACAAGTTTCATCCCACCATCAGACTTACCATGAACTACTCTTTAGAATCTGTCTCATTCTCAGACACACGCATCTCCATCAGGGATGGAAACCTCAGTACCTCACTGTACTGCAAGCCTATGGATAGCCTCACGGTGCAGCATTTCTTTAGCTTCCACCCTAAACATATCAAAACAGCCATCCCCTACAGACAAGCCCTTTGCAAGCACAGGATCTGTTTGGATGAGGAGGAACGAGACAGACACCTGAAGGTGTTGATGGACGCCCTCATAGGAACAGGATACTCATCAATTGCCAGTTCCGATGTGCCACAGCGAAAAACTGTAATGACCTCCTCAGAAGACAGACACGGGATACATCCAATAGGATACCCTTCGTCATCCAGTACTTCCTGAGAATGGAGAAACTACGCCATGTTCTTCAAAGCCTCCAACACATTACCAATGACGGTAAGCTCCTCGCCAAGATTTTCCCTACACCTCCACTTCTCACCTTCAAAAAACCGCCAAACCTTAAAACAGACCATCATTCACAGCAAACTACCAGCCTTCAGGACATCGACCACAACACCACACAACCCTGCCATGGCAACCTCTGCAAGACATGTCAAATCTTCGACATGGACACTACCATCACATATGGCAACACCACCCACCATGTGCACGGTAGATGCTCATGTGACTAGGCAAATGTTGTCTATTTCATACGCTGCAAGCAAGGATGCCCCAAGGCATGGTATATTGGTGAAACCACACAGATACTATGACAACAGATGAATGAACACTGCATAACAATCGCCAGACAGGAATGTTCCCTCCCAGTGGGGGAACACTTCAGCGGTCAAGGACATTCAGCCTCGGATCTTTGGGTACACATCCTCCAAGGGGGAGTGCGGGATACACAATAACGCAGAGTCGCTGAGCAGAGCCTTACTGCCAAGTTCAGTTCCCCTGACGACGGCCTCAAGTGGGATCTTGGGTTCATATCGCACTACAGACGACCCCACTGCACGATACACTCGCTCTCTGACACACACACATACACACACACACAGACACTCTCTCCCCCTTGGACACACACACTCTCTCCCCACCCCACCCCCCAACACACATACAATCTCTCGCTCACACACTCCCTCCCCAACCCCTCCCCCACGCTCTCTTCACTCTCCCTTACATACACAGACACACACGTGAATCTATGGGGTGAATCTACATTTGCAGATACATTTTATTTTGTTCAAAAAGCACACAATTTATAGACAGTCAGTCAATGTGGCGTTTTATAAATCCCTACTTTAGAAATAAAACCAGTCTGACTCCAAACCAAAATACAAACAGATTCTAAAATTGGTCTCACACCTAACATGCATTGTCTGACCTAAAATGTCACCTCTTCTTTACACTGATAAAACCTTTAGTTCTCTCAGGGCAGTGACTTGAAAGGAATTTGGGGATTTACATAAATGTATTAAATCAAATAAAACCTTCTAACGGATTAAAGATTTAACAGCATCTTAGATTTGTTCAGTACGTTGTCATCAGTGGTGTGACCCTTTCATCTTTTACTTATAAATTCTGTGTCTGATACTACCTTTCTCACTAACACCTAAGAAGCATTAAGACTCCGAAAGCTTGTGTTTTCAAGCAAACTGGTTGGACTATAACCTGGTATCGTGGCATTTCTGACCTTGTCCACCCCAGTCCAACACCGGCACCTCCACATCATGGCTCCAGGCTGAGAAACAACCTTCAACCCTCTGCATCCTACCATCGAGCCAGTTTGAATCCAATTAGCTAGTTCTCCCTGGATCCCATGTGACCTAACCTTCCTGACTAGTCTACCATGGTGGGACCTTGTCAAAGGCCTTACTAAAGTCCATAGACAACATCCACTGCCGTACCTTCATCTATCTTCTTCGTTGCCTCTTTAAAAAACTCTAAAAGATTTGTCAGATGTGACTTCCTGTGCACAAATCCATGCTGACTATCCCTAATCAGACCTTGACTATCCAGATATTGGTTGATCCTGTCCCTCAGTATCCTCTCCAATAACTTGCTTACCACTGATGTCAGACTCACTGGCCTGTATTTCCCTGGCTTATCTTTGCTACCTTTCTTAAACAATGGAACAACATTAACCACTCTCCAGTCTTCCAGAACTTCACCAGTGGCGAAAGACAAAGCAAACATCTCTGCAAGGGCCTCTGCAATTTCTTCCCTGGCCTCCCACAACATCTGAGAATGGACTTGATCAGGCCCAAGGGATTTCTCCACCTTAATGCAATCTAAGGCTGCAAACACCTCCTCTCTGGTAATATGTATGCAGTCCAAAAC
>NC_063344.1:2134888-2170884 GCF_021869965.1 Rhincodon typus
GGGTCTAGGCCCGAAACGTCAGCCTTTCTGCTCCTATGATGCTGCTTAGCCTGCTGTGTTCATCCAGCTCTGCACCTTGTTGTCTCGGATTCTCCAGCATCTGCAGTTCCTACTATCTCTGATTCAATTTTAACCCCATCACTTTCAAGGTTTTTTTAAAGCTACTCCTGTACACAGGTGGGCTCAGAGTGCCAAGATAAATAGTGAATAGGGAGGTCATCTTTAGCTCATCTATCCAAAGAAAAATTTTCATATCATTGCCATATCATTTTAAATGGTTACTTGGATGAAGCGAAAGTTTTTCCCTCCATATCCAACTGAATTAGCTCCATTAAATCAAAGGTACTTGTCCAATGGTGCTTTGCTAAAGAACTTTAATCTTTATGATATTAATGTATCTGGTATTTCCATATGACATGAATCAGAACCAGCTTATAAAGCAGCAACCACAATCCATCGTGATCTCTTGATTTTATTTCTAAACAATCCATCAGTTTAATTTTACAAAAATAAGGATTTTTTAATACTGTCAATCCTTTTGAATTTAAATGCAGTCCTTCACAAATTTTTGTGTCTTGCTTTCAAGACCATCGGTTCCTATAAACTCAGATAGAGTTAGGACTGTATCAGAGATAGTAGAGTTAGGACTCTGTCTTCTGCTTATTTCTGTGATCCCTGCTTATTTCTGTGATCCCTGCTAAGTGGTACGTGTGGAAAGTCCCATTCCCCTTCAAATAAAGATATCAGTTCTTTTCTGTTTCATAATTCAGAACTAGTTTTGTGATCTCATATTTATCTATATTTCAGCTATTACACGCAACATTTTTCTTTAGTGACGGCTTGATATTTTTCTTGAGAAAACCACATTTTTATTTGTGAACTTGGAAGGGGAGGCAATGGCCTAGTGGTATTATCACTGGACTGTTAATCCAGAGACCCAGATAATGTTCTGGGGACCCAGGTTCGAATCCCACCACAGCAGATGGTGGAATTTGAATTCAATAAATATCTGGAATTAAGACTCTAATGATGACTGTGAGTCCATTGTCAATTGTCGGAAAAACCCATCTGGTTCACGAATGTCTTTTCAGAAAGGAAATTGCTATCTTTTCTTGGTCTGGCCTGCATGTGACTCCAGACCCACAGCAATGTGGTTGACTCTTAACTGCCGTCTCTTAGGGATGGCAATAAATGCTGGCTCAGCCAGCGACGCCCTCATCCCGTGAATGAATAAAAAAGGAAGCAAGAGCAGGCCACCTTACCCCTTGAGACTGCTACTCCATTTTTATGATCAGGCCTGATCTTCTGCCTCAGGAGACACAGACACAATTCCCTGAAAGACTAACATTTTATCTATCTCGGGCTTCACAATGATGGAGAGAAATGTGGTAGAGATTTCCAGGGCTCCAACCTGTGTTGGTCTTTTAATTTCACCACACATTAATTACTAAACCTTGTCCAACAAGTAACCTCAAATGTAAGAAGCTGCATGCTGCAGAAATCTAGCACATTCCGTTACATTCTAATCACAGAAAATGCTACCCCTCTCCCATCATGCAAGCTAGAACTACTGTTCAGATTTAGTTCTGTGTTTACTGTGTTTCAGAAGTTTTTAACTTTTTCGCAAAGTATTTGGGAAAATATTTGACTAAATGCATATTGCATTTATTTAGGAAAATGTACTTGCATTTATTTAGGAAAAAAAGGCTAAGAGGCTGCTGGCATTTGTTCAATGTGTTGTTGAGCTCAAGTGGGAAAGGGTTCTCTTTTTTTTCCTCAATCGCATGATTGACTACAACGGGTTTATTTTAACAAAGGATAAGCTTACCAATTCTGTGAGTGTTTAATGGTTTTTGAGATGTGACTGTCAGAGAAACACCTACAGACAGTTTTCTAGGAAGTTTTTTTAACAAAGAAACTGCATTTACTGTTCTTAATGCCAAATCTAAATATTATAAAGCTCTAACTCACTTTCACACTAGCATTGAAGAACGCACGCACACTGAGACTAGTCCATTTTATGCAGATTTAGTTTCTTGATGCCATGGATGGTTTCGGACTGGTGTTGGCCACCTTACTTCCAAATTCTGAAATGAGATGTTTTCTGTTTGGTTTCCCAGAGTCAGCAGCTTAGTCTGCCTGTGGATATGGTCACACAACAGGGCTCAAACTTGTGGGATGGGTGTGAGACAGAGTACTCAGTGTTTCCTCGTTTGCATCTCCTCTTCTGCCTGTCCTGGAGTAAGAACAGTTTCTTACATTTAAAAAAAAAAGGAAATTGACTCATGTGATCTGACATTATCCAAGCATCATAATAGCACATTGATTCCAGATCTGTTATTTAGGGGTGTTAAATTATGGCTGAAAGAGTTAATTTGAAATAAACAAAGAGTAAAAACAAAGAATAGTACAGCACAGAAACAGACACTTTGGCCCACCAAGATTGGGCTGACACACGATGCTTTTTTAAACTAAAATCCTTTTGCCTCTGAGTGGCTTGTATCCCTCTATTTCCTGCCTATTCATGTATGTCTCAAGATGCATCTTAAACGTTGCTGTTGTATCTACCTCCACCTCCTCCTCTGGCAGTGCATTCCAGGCACTTACCACCCTCTGTGTAATAAAAAAAAAAGCCTGCCTCTCTCATCTCCTTTAAACTTACATCCTTTTACCTTAAACCAGTGCCATCTAGTAATTGATATTTATATCCTGGGGAAAAAAAAAGTATCTGTGAGGTTGTAGACTTGCTCGCTGAGCCGGTGTGTTTGATTGCAGACGTTCTGTCACTCTGCTAGATAATATTGTCAGCATGCCTCCAGTGAAGCGCTGGTGTTCCATCCCACTTGTTATTTATATGCCTCAGTTTGCTGGGGTGGTTGGTATTACTTCCTCTTCTGTTTTTCAGTGGTTTGTATATCGAGTTCGATATACATCTGTCATTTCTCTGCCCAAGTCTCCAGCCTGTCTATATCCTGCTGTATCCTCTGGTAGTCCTCCTCATTATCTGCAGTTCCCCAATCTTTGTGGCATGTAGAAACTTACTAATCAGGTCACTGACATTCTCCAAAACCAAGAACAGGGATCCCAGCACTGATCCCTGAGGAACATGACTGGTCACAGATCTCTAGTCAGGAAAAAAACACCCTTCCACTACTACTTTGTCTTCTGTGACAAAGCCAGTTCTGTATCCATCTTACCAGCTCACTGCAGATTCCATGTGACTTCCCCTTTGTATCAGCCTGCCATGAGGGACGTTGCCAAAGGCCTTGCTAAAGTCCATATAGACAACATCTACCACCTTGCCCTCATCTTTGCCACTTCCTGAAAAAACTCAATCAAGTTTGTGAGACATGACCCTTCCCACACAAAGCCATGCTGCCAGTTACGAATAAATTCATATTTTTCCAAATGTGAGTAAATCCTATCCTGAAGAATCTTCTCCAATAATTTCCCTACCACTGACATAAGGCTCACTGGTCTGTAATATCCTGGATTATCCCTGTTGCCCTTCTTAAACAAAGGAACAAGGTTGGCTATTCTTGAGTTCTCTGGGACCTCTCTTTTCACTAAAGAGGATCCAAAGATTTTGTACAAGGCCCTAGCAATTTTCTCACCTGCCTCCCTCAGCATTCTGGGATAGATCCCATCAGGTCCTGGGGACTTGTCAATCTTAATGCTTTTTAAAATACCCACTACCACCACCTTTTTAGTATTGACATGCCTGAGAATATCAACATACTCCTCCTGCGACTCACCATCCACCATGTCTTTCTCTGTTGTGAATACCTGCGCAAAATATTCATTAAGGATCTCACCCAGTTCCTCCTCTCTATGCATAGATTCCCTTGAGTGAACCTACCCTTTCTTTAGCTACACTCTTGCTTTTTATATATGGATAAAACGCCTTACGATTTTCCTTAAACCGGTTTGCCCAAGGCATTTCATGGCCCTTTTAACCCTTCTAATTCCTTGTTTGAGTTCTTTTCTGCTATCTTTGTATTCTTTGAGGATTCTGTCTAGCTTCAGCTCCATAAACCTTACGTATGCTTCCTTTTTCATTTTGACTACTCCCAATTTCTCTTGTCATCCTATCCTTCATCGTCACAAGAACATGCTTGTCCAAATCTAAACAAAAGGCCTTTAAAAGATTTCCAAGTGACAAATGTGGATTTACCCTCTATCAGCTGCCCCCAATCTACACTCCCCAGTTCCTGCCTAATATTGTGTAGTTAGCCTTCCCCCAATTTAATATTTTCACCTGAGAGCTACAGTTATCCATAAATAACTTCAAAGTTACAGAATTACGGTCACTGTTCCCAAAATACTGAAACTTCGATCACCTGCCAGGCTCATTCTCCAATACCAAGTCTAGTATGGGCCCCTTCCTTAGATGGACAATGTATGTACTGTTTCAAAAAACCATCCTGGACACACCTAACAAGTTCCCCCCAATCCAAGCCCCTGGCATTAAGTGAGTCCTTGTCAATATAGGGCGAGTTAAAATCACCGACCACAACAATCTTGTTGCCTTTACATTTTTCCATAATCTGTCCACATATCTGTCCCTCTATCACTTGCTGGTTGTTGGGAAGCCTGTGGTACAATTCTATGAAAGTTATTGCACGCCTCCTATTCCTGCGCTCTACCCATATTGCCCTGCTGGATGAACCCTCCAAGATGCCCTCCCTCAGTACAGCTGTAATATTCTCCCTAATCAGTAACAGCACTCCCCCACCTCTTTACATCCCTCTCTATCCCACCTGAAACATCTAAATCCCAGAACTGGTTAAACTGCCACACTTGTCTGTCTCTCAACCAAGTCTCTGTAATGGCTACAGCATCATAGTTATACATATTAATCCAAGCTCCACATTCATCTGCTTTCCCTGTCATACTCCTTGCCTTAAAACGCATACACCTCAGACCACCAGTCCCACTGTGATCAGTAACCTCTCCCTGTCTGTATGCCCTCTTACCCTTATTGGCCTTAGTCTCTGACTCCTCCTTGGTCATTTCACTTGCTGACCTACTGCTCTTGTTCCCACCGCCCTGCCATACTAGTTTAAACCCTCCCACCTGGCACTAGCAAACCTCCCTGCCAAGATATTGGTGCCCTTCCAGTTTAGGTGCAACCCATCCTTCTTATACAGGCCCCACCTGCCCCAGAGGACATCCCAATGATCAACATTCCTGAAGCCCTCCCTCCTACACCAGCTGTCTAGCCCCGTATTTACCCGTACTATCTTCCTATTCCCAGCCTCACTGGCAAGTGGCACAGGATGTAATCCTGAAATTATAACCTTTGATGTCCTGTTTCTCAACTTCCTCCCTGAACTCCATTTGCAGAACCTCATCGCTCTTCCTGCCTATGTTGTTGGTACCAACGTGAACCACAATCTCTGGCTGTTCACCCTCCCCATTCAGAATACCCTGTGCCCACCCAGAGACATCCTTGACCCTGGCACCAGGGAGCCAACACCCTATCGTGGAGTCTCACTTGCATCCACAGAAACGTCTATCTGTGCCCCTAACTATAAAGTCCCCTATCACTACTGCTCACCTACACTTTGACCCTCCCTGCTGTACAACACAGCCCGTCATGGTACCACTGATCTGGCTGTTGCTGCTTTCCCCGGCAGGCCATTCCCCCAATAATATCCGAAACAGTATCCGCGTCTGAGAGGGGAGTGCCCATAGGGGACCCCTGCGCTGCCTGACCATACTTCCTCTTCCCTGTCTGTGTCGCCCTTACTGGTGTGGTGTGACCAGCTCGCTAAACATGCTATCCACGACATTCTCGGCCTCGTGGATGCTCCACAGTGAGTCTGTCTGCAGCTCCAGGAGCTTCATGTGGTCAATCAGGAGCTGAGCTGAACACACTTCCTGCGTACACTGTCACCATGGAGACTGGAAGTGCCCCTGATTTCCCACAAATTGCAGAAGGAGCATGCCATGGTGCCAAATTCTCCTGCCTTTGTGAACCTTACCAACTACAGATAATAATCCAGGAACTGATTACACAACCTAATCCACTTGTCACCAAACTCAGGTGTCTCACTGTTGCTCTGTGCTCCGCGCAGACTCCAACTACCAAAAGTATTTTATCCCTCTCCAGACACTACTCACTCAGTGTACAAAACTGATTCATCAGCAGCCAAGCAATCTGTCCTCAGTTATAATAAAAAAACAACAGAGTGTGCAGGTTAATAATCTGAAACACAAACAGAAATTGCTGGAGAAACTCGTCAAGTCTGGCACCATCTGCAGAGAGTAAGCAAAGTTAATGTTTCAAGTTTGGTGACCCTTTGTAGAACTCGTTTTCAGCACATTTTTATTGGATATTGTCGAGCAACCTGTTCACGTGTGTTAAATTGACATCCGTTGCGGGTGAACTTGAGCCTTCTGGAATAGAAAGAAGGCCAATACCAGTACATCACAAGATCCCAACATGTTTTAATGTACGCGTTCTAAAGTGCTTTGCTGGTTGTTGTCATTTAAATGAATTTGCTGAAAGCAGTCCTGCAAAGAGTCCCACAGAGAATACACATAGACTTTGTTTTTGCAAGCTAGATATCACTAAGAGATAATAAGAATGCATTTGGTTCACTCTGCCTGATTAGTATTTCTAATAAAGATTTGCACTAAATTTTGGAAACTGTGCAGAGCCAAAGGTGAAAATCCTATGTTTGTTCTCCAAGGATGTTAGTGTACAGGACCAAGGTACATGTATGGAGTTGGGTCGCAGATCAACCATGATCTCACCATACAGCCAAAGGCCCTAGCAATATAGTGGCTTTCTTCACTTCCTTTTTTCCATTTTTTTTGTCATACCCAAAACAATCTGATCTGATATTGTCCGAATATAACTAGAATGTAGAATTAACAAGTCAATTAATGGAGTGTTTTCCCTGCAGCTGACAACTTACTGGGAGGAAGCCTTCAGTCTCTGAAAGGAAATTCCTTCTCAATTCGCCTGAACTTCATGAACATCTTTACAACAAATTTCTAATTCTTTACAAAGGGTGTCAGCTGTAACTCAATGATAACGCACTTGGTTGAGTCAGAGGATTGAGAATTCAAGCCCCATTCCAGTCAATTGAGCACAAGCTCCGATTGTCACAAATGAGTGCTGCATCATCAGGGGCCCTGGCATTTGGATGAGGACCTCAAACCAAGGACCTATTTACCTTCATAGTTGGGCATGATCAATTCCATGCCATTCATTGAAGAAGAGCAGGGCCTCAAATAACAGCAAAACAGTTGATTTTTCAGTAACTTGCTTACCCGCTTTAGTTTACATAATTACTATACTCCAATATGCCCTTTATCTGGAATTGTCAAAGCTATTTGTTTATTACACCATGGGTTAAACAATGAAATGGGTAATGTCTGCTTGCTTTATTTTTTTCCCTCTATATATTGCCCTAATTGGAGTTTGTCTGTTTTTGTGAACCCAAGGGTACTCTGGTTACAATAATTTTAGTTATGATGCCTCAAACTACAGGACAAACTATACAGGAGGACTGACTGAGGAGGAACAATTAGAAGCAGCAATTCGGGCAAGTCTAAACGACTGTGGTATGTGTGTTTCTTTTTTGGCTATTCTACTCTTTATATATTTGAAATCAAACGGCTAATTTTGAACGTATTGGTCTGGATTTGTATATGCAATTTGAGAAAATATATTCATTTGGATCCGGTTTATCAACTATGAAAAACCAGTTGGAAGATGGACAACTATAGAGCGATTTCCCTTTGGGCCCAAGGGAGAAATGTTCCGTTCTCTTTGTAATTGATGGTGAAACTGCTTTCAAAAATATATTTCTCTATGTTGATCTGCAGTATTCTGTGCATGCTTAATCTTCAAATAATTTGATTTCTAGATCTTTAGTGTACAATATCTAAACCTGATGCAGATGTTAAATTTATTGTTTGAGGAGGGATGAAAACACGAATACTAAAACAGCCCTTTTAACTTAAATGAGTGTATGTAATATGGTGTCATTATGAGCATCTGGAGTTTACCATTGACCACAAACTGAGCTATGACATAGAGGTACCAGTGTTGGACTGGGTTAGACAAGGTCCAAAATCTCTCAACACCAGTTTATAGCCCAACAGGTTTATTTGAAAACGCAAGCTTTCTGAGCATTGCTCCTTCATCAGGTGTAGTGAGAGAGGCATCAAGACACAATTTATAAGTAAAAGATCATACAACTGATGCAAATGTATTGAATAAACCTATAATGACTGGCTGACTCCCTCCTATTAAATCTTTAATCAGTTAGAAAGGAGATGCAGGTTTTGATTGATTAAAATGCAAATCCCAGAATTTCTTTCCAGTCACTGCTCCGAGATAACTAAAGATTTTATCGGTGTATACAAGAGGTGACATCTCAGGTCAGACAATGCATTTGATGTGTGAGGCCTTGTTTAGAACCTGTCTGTGTTTTAACCTGGAGTCAGACTGGTTTTATTTCCAAAGCAGGAATTTATAAAATGCCCCATAGACTGATTGTGTCTACAAATTGTGTGCTTTTTGAACAAAATAGGATGTATCTGCAAATACAAATCTGCAAATGCAAATTCACCCAATAAATTTATGTCTGTGTGCATGTGTCTGTCTCTCTATGTGTATGTGAGAGTAGATGGTGTGGTGGGGTCACCTGTAGTGCGACATGAACCCAAGATCAAGGTTGAGGCCATCCTCATGAGTACAGAACTCGGCTATCAGCCTCTGTTCGTTGACTCTGCATTATTGTGAAGCATACAGGCACACGCGCAAACAGATCAATGGGGTGAATTTGCATTTGCAGATATTCTATTTTGTTCAAAAAGCACACGATTTGTAGACCCTGTCAGTCAATGGGGCATTTTATAAATTTCTGCTTTGGAAGTAAAACCAGTCTGACTCCAGGTTGTATGATTTTTTGATCTTTTACTTATAAATTCTGTGTCTTAATGCCTCTCTCACTACACCTGATGAAGGAGTAACGCCCTGAAAGCTACTGTTTTCAAATAAACCCGTCGGACTATAACCTGGTGTCGTGTGATTTTTGACCTTGACAAACTGAGCTAAACTAGCTGTATAAATACAATGGCTACAAGAATAGGTCAGAGGCTAGGAATCCTGCAGTGAGTAGCTCACCTGCTGACTTCCCAAAGCGTGTCCACTATCTACAAGACATAAGTCAGGAGTTTGATGGAATACTCTCTGCTTGTCCGAATGAGTGTAGCTCTGACAATGCTCAAGAAACTTGACACTATCCAGAACAAAGCAGCCCGCTTGATTGGCACTGCATCCACAAACATCCACTCCCTTTACCGCCAATGTTTAGTAGCAGCAGTGGGTACTATATACAAGATGCGCTGCAGAAATTTACCAAAGATCCTTAGATTGTACCTTCCAAACCTACAGCATCTAGAAAGACAAGGGCAGCAGATAATGGGAACACCACCTGCTGCAAGTTCCCTCCAAGCCACTTCCCACCCTGACTTGGAAATATATCGCCGTTCCCTTAATGTCACTGGGTCAAAATCCTGAAATTCCCTCCCTAAGGGCATTATGGGTCAACCTACAGCATGTGGACTGCAGCGGTTTAAGAAGGCAGCTCACCCCCACCTTCTCAAGCACAGCTAGGGATGGGCAAGAAATGCTGACCAACAACACAATGAGTCACAGAAAACTGGCATGCAGGTACAGCAGATAATAAATAAAACAAATGGATTTTTTTTAAATTCATTAACAGGATGAGGGAGTTGCTGGCTAGGCAGCATTTATTGCCCATCCCTAATTGCCCAGAGGGCAGTTAAGAGTCAACCACATTGCTGTGGGTCTGGACTCACATGTAGACCAGACCGGGTAAGGATGGCATTTTCCTTCCCTAAAGGACATTAGTGAACCAGATGGGTTTTTCCAACAATCGACAATGGATTCACAGTCATTGTTAGACTCTTAATTCTAGATATTTATTGAATTCAAATTCCAACATCTGCCATGGCGGGATTCGAACCCAGGTCCCCAGAACATTACCTAGGTCTCTGGATTAACAGTCCAGCAAAAATACCACGAGGCCATTGCCTCCCCAATAACGAAGGCATTGACTTTTATAGCTAAAGGAATCGAATATAAAGTTAAGGAAGTTTTATTGCAACTATACAAGCATTGGTGAGACCGCACCTGGAGTATTGTGCACAGTTTTGGTCCTCTTATTTGAGGAAGCATGTGGTGGCATTGAAGGCAGTTCAGAGGAGGTTCAATAGATTGATTCCAGAGATAAGGGGTTTGTTATCGAGAGAGGGGGGTCCAGACCCGAAACATCAGCTTTCCTGCTCCTCTGATGCTGCTTGGCCTGCTGTGTTCATCCAGCTCTACACCTTATTATCTCAGGGGTTTGTTATATTGTTTTACAACCGTGCCAGTGATGGGGATACTGCAACATGCAGTGAAACTTGTCATTGCCACTTAGTGTGGGTTGGGAAGAAGAACAAGAGCAAAAACCATATTGACAGGAACTGACTGTCTTCCACCTAATTGTTACATGTGTCCCTATCCTTAGATCTCTAGCTCACTCCTTCTCCATGACAGCAGCAGTAAAAGAAAGATGAGAGGACAGCTATAATTTAAAAGCAGACATTATCTCTTCAAAGTTTTTGACTGCAGCAAAATCAGTCTCTGTAACATCTTGCCTCTCCAAAAAACACAGCAGTGATGCAGTCTTTTTGTTCTTAATTTCTTCTCAAAGGTAATAGGGAAACAAAATTCCTGTTAAATACATCGAACTAAATTCCAAAAGAGTTTATGCTAAGTGCATATTGTTTGAAGTGTGTTTCAAAATGGATATGCTCTTCATCATCATCCCAGAATGTGCTTATGTACTACTTTATACTTTATATTTTACAGTTCAGTGCACTTCAAGTTTGAGTCCTCAATTCAATCAGGCTTATGAGGAATTCTAATGGCCGTTCATCCCACAAAACATTTGTGATGAACAAATGGCCAAAGAAACTGCTGGCAGGAACAGTCAATCCTTGCCCTATTTGATAATCCAGCTCAACAGTGCAATGATTGCTGATGTATTTTGCCTTACTTGGTGTCTAGTGTTTTTTTGAATGCATTTCTTAAACAATAACAAAATCTATTTGTTGTGCAGAAGGCTTTGTTGACTCACATTGTCTGAGATTTTAACTAAATTTCCTAAAGTTTGCCTGTACTGCCACCTTATGGCAAATGGACACTTGCTCAGAGGCCAAATCTGAACCTACCTGTTTCGAGCCTTAACTATGGTCTTGGGGTGGATAGCTCCATCACAAAGATAGGTTGAGACTTTTGTGATGTTTACACATGACCTTGTTGGGAGCACTACAGCAGATTTTGCAGTTTCTCCGTTCATGCTTCTGGTCAAGGTGCGGGTCTGTGATACTGGAAACATAAATGGGCAAAAACTAATTTTGTAGAGAAGTATTGTATAAATGGATATAAATTATGTAGCCACCCCTACCTTTTCAGTTATTTTTGGTCAGCTGGTCATATTTAGCTTGTTTAGACAGTGCTCAGTTCCAAATAGATGTCCAATGTTTTTGCCTTGGACAAAAATCCAGAGATGAAAAGTGGTCTGTTCAATATTTAAGCAATTTGGAACCTATTGCATTAACGTAGAAATTAGGAGCAGGAATAGGCCATTCGCTCCTTTGAGCCTGCTTCACCATTCAGTACGATCAGGGCTGATAATCTATCTCAATGCCATATTCCTGATTTCTCTATAGATATATGTATCTTTTTCCTTGAATATATTCAATAAATTGGTCTCACCAGCCTTCTGTGGTACAGAATTCCTCAGTTTCAGTATCCTTTGAGAGAAAACATTTTTCATCTCATTCCTATATGGCCTACCCCTAACCTAAGACTGTGCCCCCTGGTTCTAGACTCCCCAGCCAGGGAAAACATCCTCCCTGCGTCTGGTCTGTCCAGTGCTGTTCAAATTTTATACATTTCTATCAGATTGCTGTCACCACTCTAAACTCTGGTTTGGCTGGGACTTTATTCACCAATCTCTGCTCACCATCCCAGTATCAGCTTTATGATCCTCCACAGCACTCCCTCTGGCAAATATATCCTTTCTTACGTCAGGAGATCAAAACTGCACTTTGGTGTAGTCTCACCAAGGTCCTGCAAAACTGCAGTAAAAGACCCATACTTCTGAACTGAAATCCTCTTGCAATGGAGGCACAGAATTAGAACGCACAAGCAGTTTTTTAGATTTAATGTGCTGTTGTGAGACGGTTAATTAAAATCTTGTAAACTATCCTTTGACAAATGGATCACAACATGATGGAATTTCATGTTGGGCGTGAGAGTGATCTGTACGGAAGGAGGGTTTTAAATTTAGACTCAGAAGATGCAACACTGAATACCTATTTGCAAATCACCCTGAAGGTCCACAGTTGATCTTTGGAAAGATCCAGAGGCAAAGAATTTCAAAGCCGCAGTGACTTTGACAACAACTAATAGGTCAGGATGAACACTGCTGCAAGGTATGCGGTCTTCCTTGATAAGGACTTAAATCTCTGACCACTGCCTGAAGAGTCACTATCTCCAATGATACTGGTTCTCTGATATATCCCAGTAGCTCTCTGTCTTCACTGGCAGGTCCTTTTATCTTTTGTTAATTCACAGGATATGGGCATTGCCGGCTAGAACAACATTTATTGCCCATCCTTACCTAATTGCCCGGAGGGTAGTTAAGTGCCAATCACATTGCTGTGGTCTGGAGTCACATGTAGGCCAGACTAGATAAGGATAGCAGTTTGGCAGCATCTGTGAAGAAAACCAGAGTTAACCTTTCGGTTCCAGTGACCCCAATTCTGCAGAAGCGTTAACTCTGATTTTTTTCTTTACAGATGCTGCCAGACCTGCTGAGCTTTTCCAGCAACTTCTGTTTTTGTTCCTGATTTACAGCATCCACATATCTTTCGGTTCTTATTAAGCATAGCAGTTTCTTTCCCCAAATGACACTAGTGAGCCAGATGAACATAGAACATAGAACATAGAACATAGAACATTACAGCGCAGTACAGGCCCTTCGGCCCTCGATGTTGTGCCAACCTGTGAAACCAATCTGAAGCCCATCTAACCTAAACTATTCCATTATCATCCATATGTTTATCCAATGACCATTTAAATGCCCTTAAAGTGGGCGAGTCTACTATTTTTGCAGGCAGGGCATTCCACACCCTTACTACTCTCTGAGTAAAGATGGGTCTTCACAATCGACTCTAGTCTCATGGTCATCACGAGACTCTTAATTCCAGACTTATCTGCCGTAGCAGGATTCAAACCCGTGTCTCTGGATTAGTAGCCTAATAATAATATCACTAGGCTATCGCCTCCTATGCTGTGAGTATGGTCTCTGTGTTCTTCCTGTTCCTGATGCCTCGGATTTGCCTTTCATGCAGGGGATTCTGTACCTCTTTGCCACTGGACCTGACATCAAGCTGCAAGTTTGTTGCCAGCTGCTGCCTTCCTTGTGCTCATTGCGCTGTCTAATTGAGTTCTTCTTCCTCTGTCCTCGTGTTTTCAGGAAGGTGGTAACACAATATTGTTCTGGTAAGCACAGACACTGTTCCCACAACCTAGACAGATGGTACCTGGATGCCCAAAGCATAGTCTCCCTCTTCACCTTTCTCCCTTTTGCCCACTTAACTCTCTGGGGTGGTCAAGGCTGACTCTGTGCTGAACTATTGTTTGCATGCGCCTGGTCTTCCCTGGTCCAGTGTGCAGCCCCAGCACCCCCAACAAAATCTCAACATACTCCTTAATATGCTTGAACAATTTAATAACAGTTAGTAATGGAAAAGGTGAGTTTTTTAAAGTTTTCAGGACCTCTAACCCCTATTCTGGCAAAACTAACCAGTGATGAAAACAGAGGCAGGAAACCAGCTACAAGTATTTTCATCACTTGCCTCTGTCCTCCCCAACTAGCAGGACCTAAGATCTAACAATCTTATGTGCATCTTTATAGTAGCATATATGAAGAACATATCTGCAGCTGGGGGGCACAACATTCTAGTAAGGGTGATGAGCTTAAGTAAATAACATTAGCAAGGAAAAAAGCCTCACAAAATAATAGTATGAAGAGCCAACTAATCCCCTGGACTAGATGGCCTACATCCTAGGCTTTTAAAAGAGAATGCATTGGTCTTGATTTTGCAGATTTTTTTAGATTCTTGAATGTTCCCCATGAATCGGAAAGTAGCTAATACAACCCTCCAATTTCTGAAAGGATTGGGAATGAAAATTGAGAACTACTGTCCCGATAGCCTGATATCAGTCGAAGGGCAAATGCTGGAATCTATTATTGGAGACATAGTAATAGGACACTTAGAAAACCATATAATTAGGCAAGTCAACACTGTTTTATGAAAGAGAAATTGAATTTGACAAAACTGTTCTTTTTGAGGCTGTAATTGCCAGGACGAATGAGGGTGATGCAATGAGTACAATATATTTGGGTTCCATAAGGCGTCTGTAAGTGTTACGTTGGAGCATTATTGCACAAGATTGGGGCTTAAGGTATTAGAGATAATGTATTATCTTGGATTAATCATTGGGTAATGGGCAGAAAGAATTAAAATAAATGTTTTTTTTAAAGGTGAGAGACTTGTAAATGTCGACATGCGGAGGGGTTTTTATTGTCTTGCATAATAATTCCACAATTAACATGTAGGTGTCCCAAGCTCATTGAAACATTTAACATTTTACGGGAGCTTTAAAGAGTAAATGCTAAGACACTGACTGTAACACCTGAACTGCCGAGATACCGTTTGATGTCGAAAAAACCTAGAACAAAAGTTTGTAATCTCATATAAGCAATTGGATACAGAGGATGCAGATGTGGAGACATTTCTTCACTCAAAGGGAGATGGGAATAGGGCAAGAAAATGATGTTCTGATAGATGATCAGCCATGATCTAGAGTGGCTGAGTGAACTCAAGGGCTGAATGGCCTACTCCTATGTTCCTAAAGGGTTCTGAGTCTTTGGCGTGCTCTTTCCAGAAATGTGTGGATAATCAGATGATCTCAGAAGGATGAGCAGTCATTAACTTTAATAATGTTTTGATTTGATTTGATTTAATTTATTGTAGTCACATGTACCCAAGTGCAGTGAAAAGCTTTGTCTTGCAAGCAACACAGGCAGATCATAGCAAACAAGGACATTCAGATCATAGGGTGTTTCGACAGAGTGAGGTATACAGGTGACACTGCACAGGAGGTTCACAAAGCAAGATCAACATTAGCAAGGTCAATATTTGAAGTTAGAGAGTCCATTCATTAGTCTAAAAATGGCATGGAAGAAGCTGTTCTTGAGCCTGTTGGTATGTGTGTTCAAGCTTCTATATCTGCTGCCTGACAGAAGGGTATCACCGGGGTGGGATGGGTTTTGATGATGGCAGCCTTTCCGCGGCAGCGAGCTGTGTAAATGGAGTCCATGGATGGAAGGTTGGCTTCCGTAATGGTCTGGGCTGGGCACCCCACCTTCTGTAGTTTCTTACAGTCCTGGGCAGAGCTGTTACCATTATGCACCCGGACAGTATGCACTCAATGGAGCATCTATAGAAGTTGGTGAGGGACCTTATGGACATACCAAATTTCCTGAGCCACCTGAGGAAGAAGAGGCGTTGTTGTGTCTTCTTGACCGTCTCATCTACATGAGAAGTCCAGGACAGGTTGTTGGTTATAGTCTCTCTGAGGAACTTGATGCTCTCAACCCTGTCAACCTCAGCTCCTCCTTTCTTCCTGAAGTTCTTTTGTTTTGCTGACGTTGAGAGAGAGGTTGTTATCATTGCACCATGATACCAAGCCCTCTATCGCCTTCCTGTATTCTGACTCATCCTTGTTTGATGTCCATCTACCTCGGTGGTGTCATCAGCAAACTTGTAGATGGCGTTCATTCGGAATTTAGCTACACAGTTGTCGGTGTAGGGGGCCCAGAATGTAGCCCTGGGGGGCTCCAGTGTTGAGGGGTATCATGGAGGAATTGCAGTTGTCTACCGTCACTAATTGCAGTCTGTGGGTCAGAAAGCTGAGGATTCAGTTGCAGAGGGTGGAGTCGAGACCTAGGCCTCGGAATTTTGAGATCAGTCTGGAGGGGATTATGGTGTTCACGGCAGAGCTGTAGTCAATGAGTCAGAGTCTAACGTAGGTGCCCTTGTTGTCCAGATGTTCCAGGGATGAGTGCAGGGCTCGGTAGATGGTGTCCACTGTGGACCTGTTACATGTTAAATTGCAGGGGATCGAGGCAGGCTGGGAGGTTAGAGTTGATGTGGGACATGACCAGCCTTTCGAAGCACTTCATGATTGTGGAAGTCAGACCCACCAGGTGTTAGTCATTAAGGCACATTGCGTGTGCTTTCTTTGGTACTGGAATAATGGTGTGATGGCGGTCTTCTTGAAGCAGGTGGGGACTTTAGCTTGTATGAGGGAAGAGGTTGAAGATGTCAGTGAATACTCCCACCAGCTAGCTGATGTAGATTTTGGGCAGAAAATGAGCCAACATCTGATTGAATGGCATAGCAAGTTTGAGTGGCCTTTTAGAGTCCTTCTGCTCTATCTCTAATGTTTTTAAGTAGTGTTGCACTGAATAGACTCTGCTCCTCTGGACAATAGTTTTTATGGTGGTGCAGTGCGTATGAATGCAGTGTTCTGATTGAACCTTTTGGAACTAATATTGTAGATGTAGTTTGGATTACTGTATGACTGTACAGTGACTGGATTAAATGGGTGCTACCACATTTGGAGGATACTGCATGGATGGTGCTGGATTTTACAATGCACCATTAGCAGCTGCTGTATTTAGAAGTCTTCAGAACTTAGAGAGAATTTGTGATTCAGGAAGCAATGCAAGAATGGAATATGATGTGGGGGGTTAGGGAAAAAAGATTGAAATAGATTGGGTCCTGATTCAGGATTAGGTTCATGGAACAAACTGGACAGGATTGTTGATAGATGCTAATCTGTCATATCATTTTAATTATGATAATATCTGATTTATTTTCCTGTTTATTGGAGGACCCAATAATTATGTACACAACATGCTTGTGTTTTGACATGGAGTGCATGCTATTTTTTTTATTTTTTATTGCGTGAGTTCTTCTGCAGTACTGTAAAGAGGAACGTAATTTTAGTGTGACCAGTGATTGGTCAAGGGATTTTTTCTGTCTTGGCAGATACAAATATATTCCCCATTAATTAAGAAGTTAGAAAACATCTGGATCTAATTACTGCACACTCCAAACCCAGGGCCTCCACTGGAGACTCAGCAATGCATGCTTTTCAGTCACTCGCAATGCCTTAGGAATTCCACATTCATTCAGATGAAATCCAGATTATTCTAACCTAACAGTGTGTAATAGTTACAGAGATGTTAACTCTTCCATTACAGATTAATTTAGATTTAATACTTGTTCACTTAACCTAGGGATATATTAATGTCTGGCCTCAGGAGTTATGCATAATCGGGGTCCATTTTGTGTTAGGGGAATAAGATAGAATTGATTCTGGTTTTAAAAATTGTTCAAATTAGGTAAGGTTTATGAAATACTTAACTTGCAGGAGCATGACCCTTCTGTGACCTGTTCCCAAACAGCTGTATTGTCCTAAGTAGTAAGGAATGGAGGTGCTATCCAATGCAGAAGAATGGAGGTTCAAGAGTAAAGGCATCTTTATTTGTCCAGGAGAAGCTTGGGAGTAAATCACCTCCCCTTATCCTAACTGTGATCCAAGACATGGCAGGGATCGGCCAAAGTCACACGCTATTTCTGAATTTTTTAAGTTGTTGTAAAAGCAGATTACAATGGAATTGTCTGTTGTGAATTCCATTGGCATGAAGGAACTTAATTAATTGTGAAATATACTTGTGTGAATGAGCTGATTAGTTTGTGTGGACAGTGAGTTCCAGTTGAAGTAAGCAGAATGTGGATTCTTTTGGTCTGGGAGTGGAACAGTGTTTTACATTTTTCCCCAATGTTTTACTTTGTGGTTCTTGGGATTTAGGCAGCTCTGGCTAGGCCAGTTATTTATTGCCCAGTAATAATTGAAAATGGGGCACATAAGAGTCGACCATATTCCTGAGAGGCTGGAGTCACATGAGGCCAGTCCAGGTACGAGTGGTAGATTTCTTTCCCCAAAGGCCAAAGTCTGAAGAGTTTTTACAATGATCAACACTTAGGATAGCTTATTAATTCAAAATTCACAATCTGCCAAGGTGGGATTTGAATTCAAGTGCCTAGAACATTAGCCTGAGGTTGTATACTGCCAGTCTAATGACATTACCATTGTATCTCCATCATCCCTTTAGATGGGCTGTTCTGTCTTTCTGGCTGATGAATGGAATTTGATCTCTAAAGCTGTTTGTGTGTCTGTCTGTGTATCTACCTGCTGGTTTAGAGACAAGGAGATGAAATGGATCACTATCCAACACTTAGTTTAGCAATTTAAGCCTTTGAATTCAAATTGATACAAGTGAATTTGTAGTCTATCATTTCAGACTTTTGAATTGCAGAATAAGTGAGCACACCATTTGAATAGTCTTAATGTTGCTTAACATTCATGTCTGTGCTGCTGGGTGGCTGGACGTGTTGGATGTCTACAAGCTTGAGCCATGTGGAAGTCGGCCTCCAAATCCTAATGACTTCAACAGTCGAGTTTGCTGGAGGCTGGATAATTTGTTGTACAATTGCTGTTCATTTGCAGGAACTGAACAAGTCTAGTGAGTAAGTGGGAGATGGAGAGAAGTAATTGATTTTGGGTTTCTTCACTGAGATTAGCCTCACCTCTGTGTTGTTTAATCTGGAAGCAGGTAGTTGCCATTTGGTTATGTGCACATGTCAGCAGATTTTAGCTGGAATCCAGTTGTCAGAAAGTGTGCAGGAATCAGTTAACCTATGGGAGATGAGACTGAATTTCTGCATAAACTTTGGTTGAGGACAGTGCAGGCAATCACATTCTGTTTAGGATAACTGAAGAAGGGTCCCAACCTGAAACAACATCAACTTTCCTGCTCCTCTGGTGCTGCCTGGCCTGCTGTGTTCCTCCAGCTCCACACTGTTATCTCTGACTCCAGCATCTGCAGTTCTTACTATCTCTGTTTAGGATAACTGTATTCTTCTCTGGGAGTGAGAGAATAATTGGAGCCACAGTCATATATAGTTGTGTAAATGAGGAAAAACAAGAGGTTATTACAAATTTCAAGCGTGGTCTAATAAAAAAGGCAGACAAGTTATATTTGTACAAGATGTGCGCATTTCTGTGTCTTGGTGCATGGTCTATGCAGTTATTTTTAATGCCGCTTAGTCTAAACTCAACATATTGATTTAGAAAGTTTATTGTTTAAAATATCTTGTTTAATAGGGGTGCTGTCGGTAATTCTAACGTGTCATGTTTTGAAATTTTGTACTGAGGCTGACCCTTGATAGAAAGTGTACAAGTATGGGGAAAGGTTTGAAAGGTGTTTTCAGCCTGGACAAGAAGTGCCTGAAAGGTTACTTGTATATGGTATATAACATAGAACTTTTAGAAATAGAATTAGGTTTTATTTTCACATGTACGCAAAGTATAGCAATACATGAGCACAGTGAGAAGTTTGCAATGTCACCATTTATGGCACTATCTTAGGTACAAGGTAACTAGGGACACAATCTTCAGTTCAACATCACAAATCATCTCAGTATAAAGTAGGAAATAAGAAATAAAATTAAAAGTTCCAAATTACGGTTCTTCTTTAGCCATGGGCCTGCAGTTACCCCATGCTGGACTTTCCCTACGAGGGCTCAATCTCTTGATCCATATGCATCCACACTGTCGGCCGCCATCCAGGCTCACCAGCTGCCAGAGTCCCACTCTGGTGCCGCTCCGTGCCCCCAGCCACTTCCACGACACCATCGGCCACCAGAATTCTGCTCGGGCACACCAACCAAAGACCCTACTGTGGGCCCCCAGCCACTCCTGCCGCCTCCACGACCAAACTCCCTGCAGAAGGTAAGTAGGAAAAAAAAGCGAGAAAAGAAGAAAGTGGTCAGGGCAGATGAGCTCCAGTTCAGGAGCTCTACTCCTTCACCGTCTTTGATCCAACAAAACTATGTATCACAAAGTGAAGAGAATGGAAACAAAATTCAGAATGTTGCTTCAGATTAAAGACAGTAGAGCAATAAGGCATAAGTTCGATAGGAGGTATGTTCGGGGCTGGTATCAAGGAGGTCTTCTCATCAAAATTATTAACCAACACTTGAAATATACTAAACAAAAAACAACGCTTAAGAACTGTAGATGTTGGAAATCAGAAACAAAAACAGAAATTGCTGGAAAAACTCTGCAAGTCTGGCAGCATCTGTGGAGAGAAAGCAGTTAATATGTCAGGTCCAGTGACTCTTCATCAGAAATGTACTGCAAGGCAGAGCTATGAAGTCAGAAATCAAGAATCATCCTGAGGAATAGTTTGATGTATTACTGAGTTACTAGCAGGTCTTCCTCTATTGATATATTACAATGGGCTAAATAGCCGTCCTAATCCATGCCTTGTGATTTCTTCATTCAGTGGGGAGTGCTCAACTTATTCTGGAAGTTACATACTATAATTTTTTTTTATTCATTCATGGGATGTGGGTGGCGCTGTATGGGCCAGAATTTATTGCCCGTCCCTAGCTCTCCTTGAGAAAGTGGCGAAAAGTGCAGTAGGTTGATGCCTACAGCCCTCAGGGAGGAAATTTCAGGATTTTGACCCAGTGACACCAAAGGGACGATGATATATTTCCAAGTCAGGATGGTGTGTGGCCTTGGAGAAGAGCGTTCTATGGTGAAGAGAGTGAATGTTTGCAAAATGTGATGCCAATCAAGTGGGCTTTAGTTACTTTAATAGTTTCTAGCTTTAGTGTGTGGAGGAAATCAATGTGCTATTGGGGATCCCCTTGCATTATTAGAATGGTACAAATATTAGAATATGTAGATATTAGAATTAGACTCATGCTCATAAATCAGCAAGTAAAGATATCTGAGATTAGATGGATAGAAATCAGACATTTTTTCCTATGGCTGTGGAGTCCTTTCTGTCCAAGATCCCAGATGGAAAACTGACCCTTTAATATGCAGATATACAATACAACCTGGATCACATCATAGAAAGCAATATTGTTTTTATTGCAACAATTTTGTGTTTACATACACTGCGCATATAAATCAATCAAACCCCTCCCCATGACATGCTATATTCGTATTAGTAGTCAGCCTTAATTTTCACCCCACATATGAATATTTTACTTACCAGCACTTTCTAACTGGGTGCAAGGGATCAACAGGCAATACAGGTTAAGTCACAAAATTACACAAGAGTTTAAGACATGCCCATGCAAAGCAGATTCACATGCTAACACCTGCACTAGTATTCTTCCAGCCAGCTGCAGTTTTCATGTGATGATGATGACCACAAAATTAAAGAATTTGAGGTATATCTGTAATTTTACTAACTGATAGTGATAGGTGTTGACTAAGTATGTACACTGTCCTGATGTGGTTACAGTGAGTGGAATTATTTTGACTGAAGAATAGAGTACCATTCCAAGCGTAGGACTTTGGAAGAAAAGCTGAATTATGTGTTTGTTTATGTATCTATCCTATTATGTTGTTTCTACAAACCCAGTGCTCATTGGGAAACAAGCCCATGATTCTTGCCTTGAGTTCTTAACAGTGTCCCATTTGCCACAAATATCACTCTATGTAATAGACCCAGTATCATCCAATACATATTCAATAGACATGTAGGCAATTAGAAATCCAGATATGGTAGTTGCACTTCTGCTGTGTAAATAAAGTATGAGTCAAAGACATGCTGATCAAACGTATGATCGCAAAACTCATTTGGGCAGTACATGCTTGTACATTTTAACATGCATTTATCGGTAAAATAGTAAGATGAAAAGCAGTGTGCCTGCTTTGTTGATTAGTATGGGCATTGTTTCCATATTTACTGAATTTTTGAAGATATTAAGTAAGAGTGTACATGAACTTTGTTTATATTTTGTGTACAGCAAGACATTTTCCATTAACATTAACGCTTGTGACTAAAACAACATCATTTTAGTTAACCAGTGATGCGTATTGATTTCAATTAGACAACACTGCTTTAGATGTTACTTCTAAACATAACTTTGGCGGAGGAATTTTTTGAATCACAATTGGCTTGTAGTCAAAAATCTGGCTAAATAACAAAAGTGGATGCAGTCCTTTCGGGAAGGAAACTGCCATCCTTACCTGATCTGGCCGACATGTGACCCCAGACCCACAGCATTGTGGTTGACTCTGAACTGCCCTCTGGGATGGGCAATAAATGCTAGCCTTATTGCAACCCCCTCATCCGATGAATGAATAGAATAAATATAAAATAATACTGTTTGTTTCATGTTGAGCTTCTGGCACCATTATCCATGGATTGCAATCAGTCAGAATTGCATTCTGTTGTATAGAAAGCTGGTGATTTCTTGCTGTGATCTGTGTGGATGAAGGCAAATTTACATGGGGTAGAAAGTTGCATATATAAGTATTTCAGTAGTATATGTGGTGAAATGGGAGCAAAGGAGCCAATTGAGGACCTTAAATGGCTACTTCGTATTGAACCTTTTGAAGTGGGAGTCATGCCAGGCTCTAACTGGGCTGCACACAAGGGAAGATCCCTGCATGTCACAAAATACTAACCTCCCCACCATCTTCCCAGCCCAAAGAGAAAAACAGCCTTGCCAGGCTCACCCTGAATGTTCCCAGTGAGTTTGCTTTAATGGCTTTCACTGTAGACTCCAGCAATGATCTATCATTCAGAGTTTCCTACAGTATCAACAGTGGCCTCTGTGCCTGGTTGCGCTGCCAGTACTAGAAAGCTGCCAATGTCTAATTGGCAAGCAGTTCTTGTGGGCAGGATATCCAGTGCAATCAGGTAACTGCCTCATTGTTATTAAAATCAGTCAGGGAGCGGAATGGCCACAGCGGGGTGCAACCTCCTCTCGAGCCAGCGACTCAACTTACTGCCAGATTCTGCACATGGCGTTCCAAATGCCAGTTCCTTTGCTATAAGTATGATGGTGGAAGAAATTCCTTGCACAGAACTTTTTCTTAAACCATGGACTGTTTCATATCTTCCAACAGACTTTAGGCAATCTGAAGTGGGTTTTTGTATGTATTTCTTCTGTCCATGCCTTGTCTCTCTTATTTCTCTCCAATATTGTTCATCTTCCTACTTTCTATAGAAAATTGCCCATCTGTTCATCTAATAGTGTGGAGATCTTATCAGGAGAACGAATTTTTTTTTCTTATTTTGGAAGGGAAAGTTGGTTAATGAGTCATGGATCTCGGACTTCAAATCTTTCTTTAATTAGCAAATATTTGTCATTTCAGAATTCTGATGTACTGTATCTCCCCTACAATTACAGACTATGTCTCTTACAACTTATAGAACCTAAATATTACTTTTTCCTAAAAATTTGTTATTTTTAAAAAATAAGTGTAAGGGCTTGGGTGGAGAGGAATTTAAGTGTGTGTAAGAAAATTTTCTGAATCAGTATGTGGATGTACCTACCAGAGAAGGAGCAAAATGTGATCTACTCCTGGGAAATAAGACAGGGCAGGTGACTGAGGTGTCAGTGGGAGAGCAATTTGGGGCCCATGATCATAATTTTATTAGTTTCAAAATAGTGATGGAAAAGGATAGACCAGATCTAAAAGTTAAAGTTCTAAATTGGAGGAAGGCCAATTTTGACAGTGACAGGCGAGAACTTTCAAAAGTTGATTAGAGGGCGGATCGTCGCACCTAAAGGGATAGCTGGAAAATGGGAAGCTTTCAAAAATGAGATACTGAGAGTTCAGAGACAGTATGTTCTGTTAGCATGAAGGGCAAGTGTAGCTGTAGGGAATGCTGGGTGACTAGAGAAATTGAGGTTTTGGTCAAGAAAAATAAGGAAGCACATGTCAGAGATAATCCAGCAGGGATCAAGTGAATCCCTAGAAGAGCATAAGAGCAATAGATGTACACTTATGAGGGAAGTCCAGAGGACAAATAAGCTTAAGAAGAATCCAAAGGGATTCTACAAAGTCATTTAGGACAAAAGGATAACTAGGGAGACAATAAGGCCCCCTAAAGATCAGCAAGGCTGCTTATGTGTGGGACTGCAGGATATGGGGGAGAGACTAATTCCAAACCTGAAGAAATCTTAATGATAGACAAACAGTTAGCTTATTTTTGATTTGTTTGTGTTTGCAGGGGCCTACGGTAATGGCAGAAGACCATACACCGTTAGGAGTGAAGGACGACTGAGCGAAGAGGAAATGAGGCAGAAAAGAATTTATCGATTTACAAGATGATTATTGGCTGAATCCTTTCCATCCGCCACTGTTAGCCCATTAATAGTTGCATCTTGTCAGTATTTGCACAGTTCTTGCGCATTTTCATGTAAAATCCATTTTGCAATCAAGATTGCAGGTTTCTGCCATGTTTATTCCATGTTCTTACTTTAGATATCATATAACCCACCTTTATAATTTCTTCAAAAATTTTGAGTTTGGTTTGACACTGGTGGAATGTTGGCCAAGAAGTGCAAAGTTGAAATCATAACCTTAACTAGTGCATATACAGTGAAGGTGGGAGAACGGGCTGAACACTTTGTACCATGACTGGGTTTAGCATTTAAAATGAGTTGCTAGGCTAGCTGGTGGAGGTGAGCATCCTAGCTGCACAGAAACAGTTGGATGAGTGAGCTAAATTGGACCAAATGGTCTTCCTCATCCAGCACTATCTTGTTACTGGCATCAATGGTATTTGAAGGAATCACAGGATTGCTTCCAGCATGCCAACCTAGCTGGGAGGCCACAATCCAAGGCAGTGAGGTGCATTGATTAGATCTGTGTACTGATTCTCTGATGCATAACTTTCTGCTGACAACACATGATCTCCACACAATTTCCAATGTGTCTTCCCAACCTGGACAGTAATGAAAGGCTTGTTTTTTTAATAGCACTTCTACACTTTGTCAGAAATATCTCAAGACTTTCATATGAAGAGTACTACTTAAGCGCAGTGGTTATTTTATCATCCACTGCTCAACTGCTTCATTAAGTTGGCAAGAAAAGGAACTTTAAAAGCCAATAAAGCCTTCGATATGGTAAAATAAATAAGTAATTCTTGTACTAAATGATTTTATTTGTCTTTATTTAGAATTCAGTGTTGCTGCACTCCAGTGACAGGCTTCAATTTCTACAATGGCAGTGTTTATGCTGTAATGGTTAATCTAGAATGGGGCACAGGAGATAGATCCACGCTGCCTACAAAAGTAAATTCAAGAAATCCCATATTTAGATAGCAAAAAGTTAAGCCAAGAGTATAGTGGAATGTTTTATTTGTGAACATTTAATGTATAGCAGTTAGTGTTCTTTAAAGTCAACCATGTAACTTGGTAATTGTTGCATTTAGAATGAATTACAACAAAAATGTTTTTCTTTGCCTTTACTGGATGAATGATGAGGTAGACTGCAGAGTATGAAATCAAGATCACAATGGAGGGTGGTGTGGTGGTAGTGAGGAACATTACAGTGTAGCTTGAAAAATAATCAACAATAATTTGCCTGTTAAATCAGTTTAATGTATGGGTGGTTAAGGTTTAGGTGAATGACCGTTGTTGGTAACTGGACTCATGAAAAGTGAATCTATTTACTCACACTGTTTCTACAAATGGATTTCATCCTATTCAACCACTGTTTTGAGACTTTATGACAATACACACAAGTCCAAAATCAAAATATAATCATGCATTTCATGTTCATCATTCTAGAACTAGCTGAGTAAATGGAATGGTGTGTGATTTGCTGTATTATTTAAAAATAACTTCTTTTTTCAAAATAGTTACCTCTTTATGCTGATGATTGTTTTGCTCCATAGATTATGTGCAAACAGTGCAAAAGGCTTGGCTTTATATGTTTGATTTCCTTTATTGCTGCTCCCCATTCATATCAGAATTGTGTTTGAAAATATGAATCATAAGTTTTTAGATCTGGTTACATCACTAGAAACCAATTGATTTTAGTTTTTCAAAGCAACCTTTCATGTGGGTAGGAAAAGTTCTCTAATTATCTTTTCAATGTTACATGATGTGAGCCTTATGAATCCTAGCTTTTTGATTATTACACTTGCATTCAATAAACACTGTGTACTTATTAATGTGCCTTGCAAATGTAGGTCAGGGAAAAGAACAGTTCGAATGAAACTCATCCAAACTTAATGGAGCTGGAGCACGAGAGTCAGAGGGTTTCCTTCTCTGACCACATCTGAGCAGCAAAATTACAGAGGCACTGCCAAGTTTCCTGATTTAGAAATGTCTTTCTTTTCAATTTGAGATTATTTGATTTCAGAGTCTTAAAATGAGTTTCTAATATAACCAACATTGAATAATTATTTCACTTTTGTATTTGTACAAAGAAAAATAAAAATATTACTCTTTCTAGTGCTATGTTGTCTTCACCTTGGTAAAATTGTTTTACCTTGTGTATAAAGAAGGTTTTGCTTTAGGCATATCTTGTATAATGAAACTAGCATCGGATACACTGGATGAAACAAAGATTTGTAACACACGAGATTCCTGACAGTCCAAATCAATCGTTTGAGAACCACCCCAGGCATTTTGCTACTACACAACAGTCAATTCTTCCTGTGAGCTTAGAGTCATAGAGGTTTACAGCATGGAAACGGGCCCTTCAGGCCAACTGTCAAGTTTTCACAATTAAACAAGTCCCATTCGTCCATATCCCTCCATGCCTATCATATCCATGTACCTGTCCAAATGTTTCTTAAATGACAACATTACACTAGCTTCCATCACTACCTCTGGCAACTGCTGATACAATGACCTGGATTTTACTGTAGTAAGGTTTGACTTAGCATTTGCCAAGAGTTTTCTTCTGAAATCAGCAGCAACTTCTGGAGTCCACATGTCTAATTAAATGTGGAATCCAGAAGTTGATATCAGTGATTCTACACTTGGGCTTAGGATACACTGTTGAAGTCCTTCAGATTGTGATCAATTAGAAATTGTTGAACTGATAAGAACTTCCCCTTTTATATCTGTAGTATTGCCGTGGAAAAGAATAAATATGTCCTGTTACTGAGATGTAACTGAAATTTTAATAGCAACTAAGTCATAACTGCCAAAACATGAACACTTGAGCTCTGGGAAAGAAATTTTGCAGTCATAAAATGGCAAATGTTACTGTTCTTGTATTTAAAAAAAATTTTCAAATGTTTTTTGTTTGATATTTCAGCTTCTAATATGTATGCCCCAATTTCAGTCACCAAATCACTGCATTAGAGATAGTAGGAACTGCAGATGCTGGAGAATCCGAGACAACAAGGTGCAGAGCTGGATGAACACAGCAGGCCAAGCAGCATCATCGGAGCAGAAAGGCTGACGTTTCGGGCCTAGACCCTTCATCAGAAAAGGGGGAGGGGAAGGGGGTTCTGAAATAAATAGGGAGAGAGTGGGAGGCAGATAGAAGATGGATAGAGGAGAGGATAGGTGGAGAGGAGACAGACAGGTCAGACAGGTGGGGATGGAGCCAGTAAAGGTGAGTGGAGGCGGGGAGTTAGGGAGGGGATAGGTCAGTCCAGGGAGGACGGACAGGTCAAGGGGGCGGGATGAGGTTAGTAGGTAGGAGATGGGGGTGTGGCTTGAGGTGGGAGGAGGGGATAGGTGGGAGGAAGAACAGGTTAGGGAGGCGGGGACGAGCTGGACTGGTTTTGGGATGCGGTAGGGGGAGGGGAGATTTTGAAGCTTGTGAAATCCACATTGATACCATTGGGCTGCAGGGTTCCCAAGCGGAATATGAGTTGCTGTTCCTGCAACCTTCGGGTGGCATCGTTGTGGCACTGCAGGAGGCCCAGGATGGACATGTCGTCTGAGGAATGGGAGGGGGAGTTGAAATGGTTCGCGACTGGGAGGTGCAGTTGTTTATTGCGAACCGAGCGTAGGTGTTCTGCAAAGCGGTCCCCGAGCCTCCGCTTGGTTTCCCCGATGTAGAGGAGGCCACAACGGGTACAGCGGATGCAGTATACCACATTGGCAGATGTGCAAGTGAACATCTGCTTGATGTGGAAAGTCTTCTTGGGGCCTGGGATGGGGGTGAGGGAGGAGGTATGGGGGCAGGTGTAGCACTTCCTGCGGTTGCAGGGAAAAGTGCCGGGTGTTGTGGGGCTGGAGGGGAGTGTGGAGCGGACAAGGGAGTCACGGAGAGAGTGGTCCCTCCGGAAAGCAGATAAGGGTGGGGAGGGAAAGATGTCTTTGGTAGTGGGGTCGGATTGCAGATGGCGGAAGTGTTGGAGGATGATGCGTTGGATCCGGAGGTTGGTGGGGTGGTACGTGAGGATGAGGGGGATTCTTTTTTGGTTCTTATTGCGTGGACGGGGTGTGAGGGATGAGTTGCGGGAGATGTGGGAGACACGGTTGAGGGCGTTCTCGACCACTGAGGGGGGGAAGTTACGGTCCTTGAAAAACGAGGACAACTGAGATGTACGGGAGTGGAATGCCTCATCCTGGGAGCAGATGCGGCGGAGGCGAAGGAATTGGGAATAGGGGATGGCATTTTTGCAGGAAGGTGGGTGGGAGGAGGATTATTCTAGGTAGCTGTGGGAGTCGGTGGGCTTGGAATGAATATCGGTTTCTAGGTGGTTGCCAGTGTCTTTAGGGGCACTAAAAATGTGATTGATGCTTACCCTACTTGATGACATCCACTGTTGCTGGGTACCTGGGAATCTCCTTGGATTAGAGTCAGATTTGATTAATATCAGGTACTCCAAATTACAGAGATTGCTTGCCTTTCATGATGAAGAAAAATCTAACAATTTCACCACTATTGACCACAAAGCTCAGGCCTATGTTTTTTTTTATCTTGCTACTGTTGTTTGGTCTGTCTTGGCACTTTTCCCTATTCTTTTCTCTGTTTCATTCATTTGATGGAGATTGTTGCCGTGAAAGGAGTAACTAGTGAAAGCAAACTGCCATTAGCACTGCCTCAAGTGGACTACTATTTACAACTTGTCCATGATTTTAATACCTTCATAATGTGAAGAGCACCAAAATGGACACAATAGGGGTAAAAGGCACTCGGAGTGGAGGTTCAAACAGGGTGACAGTGGGTCAGCTGCTGTTATACACACTGCTAAATCAGTCCTTCAGTTGAAAGAATTGGAACTATTGTGATAGTCAGAGAAACATAGTAATAATTGTATTGACAAAGACAAATATTAAATCAGATGGAAAAGTGTCATTGACTATTTGTCTCTTAATCTCCTATACAACCAGTGACGATTATATTTTAGCTGTGAAATCTTACTTCATGTTCTCTCAATTGCAGTTTGAAGGTCTGCATGATCTGTTGTTGGCAGTTACAGTGGGCGTAGAAATCTGGTGGAAGTGAGCCCTGCCCTATGTTGTCATTACATTCCACAATAACTATGCTAACCATCTAACTTCAAACATAGGTATACAAGCCTCTGCTTATAAAACAACCTAAAATTATTACTTCAAACAGCATAACACCCTGCCTTTTATGGACTTCTTTCCCCACAGTGACTCATTCTTGTATCCCTTTAACATACTCAAACCATCTAACTTTCCTCTTAAAGGAATGCAATCATCAAACTATGATTAGCCCCTCCAACATGCAGTTCAGTCTGTGACTCATCATTCTGATATGCTTATTTTCATCTTTAGCTATTACAATCTTGGGCAAAACTGACAGCTGCCTGCTCTATTCCAGAATAAATTTGGGGTAGAGATGTCTTCCTTTAAATTATGAGTCTGCTTTGTTTGCTGTTCTTTATTGGCGTTTGTAATTGTATCAGCACTGTAGCCACTCTAATTGATTCAAAATGGTCTTTGTTTTAAACATTATGCCTGGCCTGTATCTCTACTTCAAAATGAGTTGTTTTTACCCAGCAGTCAGTTGTGTAATCACCTTAGACTGCTTTGACTTCATTAACTATAATAGTCTTCCCAAAAGATGCGGGGGTTTCTGTCTTTTTTTACTATTCATCTGTGGGATGTGGGCGTCTCTGGCTGAGCCAGCATTTCTTGCCCATCCCTAGTTGCCCCCTTGAGAAGGTGGTGGTGAGCTGCCTTCTTGAACCACTGCCGTCCTCCTGCTGTGGATTGACCCACAATGTTATTAGGGATGGAATTCCAGGATTTTGACCCAGCAACAGTGAAGGCATGGTGATATATTTCCAAGTCAGGGTGGTGAGTGACTTGGAGGGAAACTTCGAGGTGGTGGTGTTCCCATGTATCTGCTACCCTTGTCCTTCTAGATGGAAGTGGCCGTGGGTTTGGAAAGTGCTGTCTGAGGATCTTTGGTGAATTTCTGCAATGCATCTTGTAGATAGTACACACTGCTGCTACTGAGCGTCGGTGGTGGAGGGAGTGGATGCTTGTAGATGTGGTGCCAATCAAGTGGCCTGCTTTGTCCTGGATGGTGTCAAGCTTCTTGAGTGTTGTTGGGGCTGCACCAATCCAGGCAAGTGGGGAGCATTCCATCACACTCCTGACTTGTGCCTTGTAGATGGTGGACAGGCTTTGGGGAGTCAGGAGGTGAATTACTCGCCGCAGTATTCCCAGCTTCTGGCCTGCTCTTGTAGTCACTCTGTTAATGTGGTGAGTCCAGTTGAGTTTCTGGTCAATGGTAATCCCCAGGATGTTGATAGTGGGGGATTCAGTGATGGTAACACCATTGAATGCCAAGGGGCAGTGGTTAGATTGTCTCTTATTGGTGATGTTCATAGCCTGGCATTTGTGTGGCACGAATGTCACTTGCCACTTATCAGCCCAAGCCTGGATATTGTCCAGATCTTGTTGCATGTGAACACGGACTGCTTCAGTATCTGAGGAGTCACAAATGGTGCTGAACATTGTGCAATCATCGGCGAACATTCCCAATTCTGACCTTACGATGGAGGGAAGGTCGTTGATGAAGCAGCTGAAGATGATTGGGCCTAGGACACTACCCTGAGGAACTCCTGCAGAGATGTCCTGGAGCTGAGAGATTGACCCCCAGTAACAACAACCATCTTCCTATGTGTCAGATATGACTCCAATGCTTACCTGTGCTTTGACTTGAGGTTAGTGAATAGGGTAAAACTAATGGCCAACTTGATGTATACATAGAATGTAGAACAATACGACACAGGAACAAGCCCTTCAGCCCACAATGTTGTGCCAAACATGACACCAAATTTAACTCGTATCAGAGATAGTAGGAACTGCAGATGCTGGAGAATCTGAGCCTTCCTGCTCCTATGATGCTGCTTGGCCTGCTGTGTTCATCCAGCTCTATGCCTTGTTGTACCAAATTAAACTAATCCTTTCTGCCTGCCCTTGGTCCTTATCCCTCCATTCCTTGCATATTCATGTGTTTATCTAAAAGTCCCTTAAATGGCCCTATCGTATCTGCCTCCACCACCGCCCCTGGCAGCATGTTCCAGGCACCTACCACTCTGAGATTTGTAAAAAAAACCTGTCTCACACATCTCTGAACTTGCCCCCTCTCACCTTATATGTATATCTCCTAGTTCCTATCAATAAAATTGAATGAACCAGATCCTCATTGGATTAGTTTTGGTTGTCTATACAAATGTATAAATTTTGATCTAGATTGGACTGAATATATTGCCTATACCTGTCTATTTACTTTAGGGGATGTTTAACCCACCAGCCAGTTAAAAGTGTTTAGAGTTAATCAGTAAACTTTTCCACACATATATCTGTTGCAAGTCACAAAAGGTATTACAGATTCAAAATTTACTTTGGCATATATTTATTCACAGCATGCAGTCTGACATTTATGATCTATCAGAACAACATTAAAACATCAGTGGAAAAGATTTATTATATCTGGTGTGTATTGAGGCAAATGTTGAACCAAGATCTTGAGGAATGGCAAAGCCAGCTCTGAAGGCGAAATGGCATGTTTCTGCTCCTGATGTTATTTCATAGAATCATAGAATCCCTACAATGTGGGAGCTGGTCATTCAGCCCATTCCACCCTCTTATCTTATCTCTGTAACCCTGCATTTTCCATGGCTAACCCACTAGTCTACACATTGCTGGACACTGTGGGCCAAGTTAGCATGGCCAATCCACCTGCACATCTTTGGACTGTGGGAGGAAATCAGTGCACCCAGAGGAAACCCACACAGACCCAGGGAGAACGTGTAAACTCCAAACAGACAGTCACTATTTGTTCTGATGGTACACATGGTCTTTTCCAAAGTCTTGTTTTCTCTTGGAAATGGCTCTCTGCACTCAGTTGATGAAAAATAGCTGGCATGTCTAAATGATACCAATTGGTGCACTGACCATTAAAAATAAATAGCTTTCACAGAAAACTTGTAAATATTTCGGAATATTCACTGAGTGTTAAATTGATAGTGTGGCCTTATTCCTGATAACTTAACAGTGAAAACAAGCTGCCTCTCTCTCTCTGTGAGTGATGATTATTTGAGTAAAGACTTAGTGGAGCATTATCCTGTGCCTTGCAACTGGAAATCACAGGAAAAGTGGGAAAGGAGACCTGGTGACTTCTGGAAGACAACACCAACATGTTTCTTATTGCACCTAAAACTCATCCCTGTTTTCAAATCGCTCTATGGACTTGTATCTTGAATTACACAACGCTCCAGTTGGATCTCACAAACAACATCACCTTGTTGGCTGAAGAATCGGGCATGCTCCAAGACTTGGGTTCTGAAACAGTTATGCTGAACTGGAAACATTAGCTCTGTTTCTCTTTCACTGACCTGCTGAGTATCTCCAGCATTCTCTGTTTTTGTTTCAGATTTCCAGCACCCATAGTATTTTGCTGTTATTTGAGTGCTCCAAGACATGATCACCAGTACCAAGAGTAGAGGCACTAAAGGTGATGTATGCGTAGCTGTGAGTGGACTGAGTCAATGATAACTGGACAGCCACAAGGTAATTAATATTGGACAATGAACCATTGAGGAGATCAATCAGTTCCTCTTCCGAGGGAGCAACATCTCCAGGGGGAGTGAAGTATAGATCCATTTACGCACAAGAATCGGCAAAACGACACCAGCAACTTCACATGGTGTGGGCAGACAATGTCATCAAAATGGCAATGAAGCTTTAATTTTGCATGTCCATTTTAATACCAACTGCAATTTCAGAGAAACATGAAAGACACCACATAGAGATGGTAGGAACTGCCGATGCTGGAGTCTGAGATAACAAGGGTCTGAAGAAGGGTCCAGACCCAAAACGTCAGCTTTCCTGCTCCTCTGATGCTGCCTGGCCTGCTGTGTTCATCCAGCTCTACACCTTGTTATCTTATAAAAGAGACCACTTATTTGTACATTGGAATTCTTCTGCAAGATTCGCCTATGTAAGATCCTGAGTACCATCTGAAAGGACAATGTCAACAATGAAAAGTTCTGGACGGGATGAATAAGAGGTGCCTGCAAGACATTCTGAATGGTAGAACATTTATTTTCCGTCATGTATGCTACAACTGAGATAGTAGAATGAACACTATCAGATGGAAAGAGAGGGAAGGGCTGGCCAAGAAGATCTAATGAACTCCATATAAGGGAGGACCTTCATGAGCTGAGACCACCTGTCTGGAGATTGAGATTGTGATGACTGGATAGCGGCAGAGATTTGCTGCTCATTTTCCTGCACCAGACTAAGTTTAATTCTCTGAGAAAGCTGTGTTCCCTAAATTCAACATCTTGTGACTTTCTGTTTCCTAGGGCTCAGGTGCTGCTCAGTATGATGGGGGTGATTTCATCATAGCTTTGACAGTAAGACTGGATAGCTATGTTCACTGAGAGAGAAAGCTTCAAAGGTAGTATCTTATGCAAGATGGCAATAAAGCCAATCTTCCTTAAAGTCTACTGCCTCTGTGTAGATTGTTACCAAGGAACATTACCAATTCTCACAGACACTTTTCCTCCAGATGTTAACTTAGGAGAGTGGTACTGTTGGCTCAAAGTGTTTAGCATAATCACTTGGAATTGCTTTTCCAGGTAATATATCTAAATAAGCAATATGTCCATATTAAAAGATCCTGCATCAATAAGTTTGATTTTATTTTCAAGTGACTAAGAAGTTATGCTGCCATATTGTACGACACACTTGAGCACTGGAAAGAAGCTTAGGCTCCACCCATTGTCTAGTTAACAAAAATGTGTCATTAATAGGTAGGAATATTGTTGTATGAGGGCTTTAGGACCCTGGAGCAATCTCATGACAATGTCATGTATGTGCTCCTCACTGGGCATAAGTACTACAATATGGACAGATTGAAAAGGTGGAAGAGAAAGTAACAGTTGGAGAACTAGGCAGATTCCAGAGGTCCATCTATGTGAATGTTAAAAGCATGTTCAGAGAAGCTTGTGGAATGGACTAATTAGCATTAGGTGGCAAAGTTAATAAAATAGTCTTTCAATAACAGAGTGGTAAGATTAGATACGTTCAATAATGTAATGGTAGACAATCACATTCATTAGTGAGTGATTTCCCTAACGACATTAAGACTAGAGCCTGGTACGTCTCTGAAGACCATGTTTTGTAGTTTTCAGTCTTAATTAGTAACAAACCGTGGCATAAAGAAATCCAAACCTGAAGGTAGTTCTTGACCTTAACTTTTCTTCAACCAAAATAAAATCAAAATACTACGGATGCTGGAAATTCTGCAGGATCTGGCAGCATCTGTGAAGAGAGAAAACCAGGGTAGATATTTCAAATCCAATTGAGGAAGAGTCAAACCAGACTTGAAACTTTAATCTTCTCCACAGATGCTACCAGACCTGTTGAGTTCTCCAGCAATATCTGTGTTTCTCCTTAACCAGTCTGTCTTGAACCCAAACAGATCAATGTAGGAATAAAACCACAAAACAGAGGATCAGCCACATCAGTTTTTATATGTATAATGGAAGCATCATGTCAAAATGTCATGTTTAACTTGAGCTACATGAATTATTGAGTTGGTAGAATGTTTTGTGAAATTGCTATGAGGATAAAATCTCCAGACAAAGCAACTCTGCACAGGAGTCGTAATCATCCAGCCCAGCTTCAGGGTGACAGCATTAAAGCTATTTCTAAAGCAGTAGTTTGACGTACAGCCAGATTTTACCTCAAAGTCACTTCATTTGAATTTCAGTTTTATTCCTCTACGCGATGTGGCTGTTGCTGACAAGGTAGGAGTTTGTTGTTGATTCCTACCTGCCTTTGAATGAATGACTTTCTTGGTCACTTCAGATGGCAGCTAAGAGTCAACATAATTGCTGTTGGTAAGGCGTCACATGTAGGTTAGACCGGGTAAAGATGATAGATTCACTTCCCTAAAGAATATTAGTGAACCAGATGGAATTTTACAGCAATTGACAATATTTACATGATTACCATTAGACTCGCTCCTAATTTGAGGTTTTTACTGAATTCAAATTTCATGAGTTGCTGAGGTGGGGTTTGAGCCGATGTCTTCGGAACACTAGCCTGATGTTTTGGATTACCCTCTGGTGACCTTACCGCTGTATCCCCATCATTAAGTTCACTATAAATAAAAAAAATTTTACATGTTGTAAATAGCACATAGAACAGTACAACACTGGAACAGGCCCTTCGACCCACCATGTCTGCATCGACCGTGATGCCATTTTAAACTAATTGCACCTGCCTGCACATGGTCGGTATCCCTCTATACTCTGTTCATGTGTCTGTCTAAGTGCCTGTTAAACTTTGCTAATGAATCTGCTTCTGCCACCTCCCCTGGCAGCACGTTCCAGACATCTACCATCCTCTGTGTAAAATACGTACCTTGCACATCTCCTTTAGACTTTGGGGATAGCAGGAACTGCAGATGCTGGAGAATCTGAGATAACAAGGTGTAGAGCTGGATGAACACA
>NC_063344.1:2170984-2180242 GCF_021869965.1 Rhincodon typus
CTGCTTGGCCTGTTGTGTTCATCCAGCTCTACACCTTGTTATCTCCTTTAGACTTTCACTCTCTCATGTTAAACCTATGCTCCCTATGCATTTCCACCCTAGCAAAAAGACGCCAAGCATCCACCTTATCAATGGGTCATTATTTTATAGATTTCTATCATATCCCGCCTCAGCCTCCCACACTCTAGTGAAAACAATCCAAGTTTGTCCAATCTCTCCTTCTAGCCAATGCACTCCAAACCAGGCAACATCCTGATAAACCTCTTTTGCACCATCTCCAAAGCATCTACATCCTTCTCATAGTGTGGCGACCAGAACCACACACACTACTCCAAATGCGGACTAACTAAAGTTTCATTCAGCTGCAAAATGACTTGCCAACTTCTATACTCTGTGCCCCGACCAATGGAGACAAGCAGGCTATACGACTTCTTTGTGTTGCTACTTTCAGGGAGCTATGGACTTGCATCCCAGGATCCTTCTGCATCTGTAGTTTGGGTTGTGGGTGTTGAGGTTGGTTGGCTCGCCGAGCTGGTTTGTTGTTTCGCAGACGTTTCGTTACCATGCTGGGTAACATCCTCAGTGCAGCCTCCGATGAAGCGTCGGTGTGTTTTTCCGCCTGGTTTTTAAACTCTGGGGTCTGTTGAGATGGATTGCCTCACTTCCGGTTTTCCTCCGTAGTGGAATGTATATGGGGTCGAGTTCAATATGTTTATTAATAGCATGCTTCGTGCAGTGCCATGCTTCCAGGAATTCTCGTGCCTGTCTCTGCCTAGCCTGTCTCAGGATCTTGGTGTTGTCCCAGTCAAAATGGTGGTTCTCCTTGTCCATGTGGATTGAGATGAGTGAGTATTGGTCGTGTCTTTTTGTAGGCAGTTGGTGTTCATGTACTCTTGTTGTTAGTTTCCTTCCTGTTTGTCCGATGTAGTGTTTCTCGCAGTCTCTGCAGGGGATCTTGTAGATGACATTGGCCCTGTCCATGGCGGGGAGTGGGTCTTTAGTTCGGGTGAGCAGTTGTCGTAGGGTTGATGTGGGTTTGTGTGCCACTCTGATGCCCAGCAGTCATAGGAGTCTTGTGGTGAGTTCCGATGTGTTCCTGATGTAGGGTAGTGTGATGTGTGTGTCACAAACACGAACAGCATCAGAAAGATTCTACACGCCCCAATACACTCATGAACACCAACTGGCTACAAAAAGACACGACCAATACTCACTCATCTCAATCCACATGAACAAGGAGAACCACTGCGACTGGGACAACACCAAGATCCTGGGACAGGCTAGGCAGAGACAGGCACGAGAATTCCTGGAAGCATGGCACTCCACGAAGCATTCTATTAATAAACACATTGAACTCGACCCCAAATACATTCCGCTACGGAGGAAAACCGGAAGTGAGGTAATCCATCTCAACGGACCCCAGAGTTTAAAAACCCGGCGGGAAAACACACCGACGCTTCATCGGAGGCTGCACTGAGGATGTTACCAAGCACGGTAACGAAACGTCTGCGAAACAAGAAACCAGCTCGGCCAGCCAACCAACCTCAACATCCCTCTGTATGTCAGTGCTTCTTAGGGTCCTGCCATTTACTGTATACTTTCCTCTTGCATTTGACCTTCCAAAATGTATCACTTCACACTGGATTAAACTTTATCTGCCATTTCTCCACCCAACTTTTCAAAGGATCTATATCCTGTTGTATCTGGAGACATCCTTCCTTACTATCTACAACTCCTCCAATTTCTATGTCATCTGCAAACTGACTAATCAGCGCATCCAACTGATATATATACATAATACAAACACCAGAGGTCTCAGCGCTGATCCTTGTGGAACATCGCTGGTCACAGACATCCAGTCAAAAAACACCCCTCCACAACTATAGTGTGACTAAGGGGAAGAGTAGGCAGAGAGCAGATGATGAACGCAAAGGGACAGGTGGTCTGAGGTGCATTTGTTTTAATGCAAGAAGTGTAGTAGGTAAGGCAGATGAACTTAGGGCTTGGATTAGTACCTGGGAGTATGATGTTATTGCTATTACTGAGACTTGATTGAGGGAAGGGCAAGATTGGCAACTAAATATCCCAGGATATAGATGCTTCAGGCGGGATAGAGAGGGAGGTAAAAGGGATGGAGGAGTTGCATTGCAGGTCAAAGAGGATATCACAGCTGTGCTGAAGGAGGGCACTATGGAGGACTCGAGCAGTGAGGCAATATGGGCAGAGCTCAGAAACAGGAAGGGTGTGGTAACAATGTTGGGGCTGTACTACAGGCCTCCCAACAGTGAGCATGAGATAGAGGCACGAATATGTAGACAGATTATGGAAAGATGTAGGAGCAACAGGGTGGTGGTGATGGGAGATTTTAATTTTCCCAACACTGACTGGGATTCACTTCGTGTTAGGGGTTTAGATGGAGCAGAATTTCTAAGGAGAATCCAGGAGGGTTTTATAGAGCAGTATGTAAATAGTCCAACTCGAGAAGGGGCCATACTGGACCTGGTGTTGGGGAATGAACCCGGCCAGGTGGTTGAAGTTTCAGTAGGGGATTACTTTGGGAATAGTGATCACAATTCCATAAGTTTTAGAATACTGATGGACAAAGACGAGAGTGGTCCTAAAGGAAGAGTGCTGAATTGGGGGAAGGCCAACTATTGCAAAATTCGGCAGGAGCTGGGGAATGTGGATTGGGAACAGCTGTTTGAGGGTAAATCCACATTTGATATGTGGGAGGCTTTTAAAGAGAGGTTGATTAGAGTGCAGGACAGACATGTCCCTGTGAAAATGAGGGATAGAAGGGGCAAGATTAGGGAACCATGGATGACAGGTGAAATTGTGAGACTGGCAAAGAGGAAAAAGGAAGCATACATAAGGTCTAGGCAACTGAAAACAGACGAAGCTTTGGAAGAATATCAGGAAAGTAGGACCAATCTGAAACAAGGAATTAAGAGGGCTATAATGGGTCATGAAATATCTTTAGCAAACAGGGTTAAGGAAATTCCCAAAGCCTTTTATTCGTACATAAGGAGCAAGAGGGTAACTAGAGAAAGGGTTGGCCCACTCAAGGACAAAGGAGGGGAGTTATGCGAGGGGTCAGAGAAAATGAGTGAGATTCTCAATGAGTACTTTGCATCGGTATTCGCTGAGGAGAGGGACATGACGGATGTTGAGGTTAGGGATAGATGTTTGATTACTCTAGGTCAAGTCAGCAAAAGGAAGGGGAAGTGTTGGGTATTCTAAAAGGCATTAGGGTGGACAAGTCCCCAGGTCCGGATGAGATCTATCCCAGGTTACTGAGGGAAGCGAGAGAGGAAATAGCTGGGGCCTTAACAGATATCTTTGCAGCATCCTTAAGCATGGGTGAGGTCCTGGAGGACTAGAGAATTGCTAATGTTGTCCCCTTGTTTAAGAAGGGTAGCAAGGATAATCCAGGTAATTATAGACCGGTGAGCCTGACATCAGTGGTGCGGAAGCTGCTGGAGAAGATACTGAGGGATAGGATCTATTTACATTTGGAAGAAAATGGGCTTATTAGTGATAGGCAGCATGGCTTTGCGCAGGAAAGGTCATGTCTTACCAACTTGATAGAATTCTTTGAGGAAGTGACAAAGTTGATAGATGAGGGAAGGGCTGTAGATGTCATATTCATGGACTTCAGTAAGGTGTTTGATAAGGTTCCCCATGGTAGGCTGATGGAGAAAGTGAAGTCGCATGGGGTCCAGGGTGTACTAGCTCGATGGATAGAGAACTGGCTGGGCAACAGGAGACAGAGTGTTGTAGTGGAAGGAAATTTCTCAAAATGGAGAACTGTGACCAGTGGTGTTCCACAGGGATCCGTGTTGGGACCACTGTTGTTTGTGATATACATAAATGATCTGGAGGAAGGTATAGATGGT
This sequence comes from Rhincodon typus, assembly GCF_021869965.1. Lineage (NCBI taxonomy): Eukaryota > Metazoa > Chordata > Chondrichthyes > Orectolobiformes > Rhincodontidae > Rhincodon > Rhincodon typus. The sequence goes on from NC_063344.1 coordinate 2,174,881, forward strand.
CTGATTAGCAAGTTTGCAGATGACACTAATATTGGTGGAGTAGCAGATAGTGAAGGGACTGTTGGAGAATGCAGCAGAATATAGATAGATTGGAGAGTTGGGCGGAGAAATGACAGATGGAGTTCAATCCAGGCAAATGTGAGGCGATGCATTTTGGAAGATCCAATTCAAGAGCGAACTATATGGTAAATGGAAAAGCCCTGGGAAAATTGATGCACAGAGAGATCTGGGTGTTCAGGTCCATTGCACCCTGAAGGTGGCAATGTAGGTCGATAGAGTGGTCAAGAAGGCATACGGCATGCTTTCATTTATCGGACGGGGTATTGAGTACAAGAGTTGGCATGTCATGTTGCAGTTGTATAGGACTTTGGTTCGACCACATTTGGAATACAGTTCTGGTCGCCACATTACCAAAGAATGTGGATGCTTTGGAGAGGGTGCAGAGGAGGTTCACCAGGATGTTGCCTGGTATGGAGGACGCTAACTATGAAGAGAGGTTGAGTAGATTAGGATTATTTACATTTGAAAAACGGAGGTTGAGGGGGGACCTGATTGAGGTCTACAAAATCATGAGAGGTATAGACAGGGTGGATAGCAAGGAGCTTTTTCCCAGAGTGGGGTACTCAATTACTAGGGGTCACGATTTCAAGGTGAGAGGGGAAAAGTTTAAGGGAGATATGTGTGGAAAGTTCTTTACGCAGAGGGTGATGGGTGCCTGGAACGCATTGCCAGCGGAGGTGGTAGAGGCAGGCACGATAGTGTCATTTAAGATGTATCTAGACAGATACATGAATGGGCAGGGAGCAGAAGGATACAGATCCTTGGAAAATAGGCGAGAGGTTTAGATAGAGGATCTGGATCGGCGCAGGCTTGGAGGGCCGAAGGACCTGTTCCTATGCTTCTTTGTTCTTTGTTCTTTGTACCCTCTGTCTTCTATGGCCAAGCCAATTTTGTATCCAATTTACCAATACACAGTGGGTCCCATGTGACTTAATCTTCTGAACCAGCGTAATATAAGTGACTGTGTCAAAGGTGAATTCCATGTAAACAACATCCACTTCCCAACCCTCATCAATCATCTTCATCACTTCCTCAAAAACCTCAATCATATTTGTGAGACAAGACATCCCACCCCCAAAAAGCCACAGTGACTGTCCCTAATAAGTCCATTCTTCTCCAAATGTGAGTAAATTCTATCTCTAAGAATCTTCTTCAATAGTTTCCCTATCACTGATGTTAGGTTCACCAGCCTATAATTTCCTGGATTATCTGTTACCCTTCTTAATCAAAGGAACAACATTCTCCAGTCTTCTGGAACCTCACTTGTGACTAAACAGGATACAAAGATCTCTGTTAAGGTCCGAGCAATCTCTTCCCCTGCCTTCCTCAGTAACCTGGGATAGATCCCATCAGGGCCTGGGAATTTATCCATCAATGTTTTTCAAGACACCCAACATCTCCTCCTTCTTAATATCAACATACCCCTCCTTAATCTTACCATCTTCCATGTCCTTCTCCTTGGTGAATGCCAATACAAAGTATTCACTAAGGACCTCACTCACTTCCTCTGGCTGCATGCATAAATTCCCTTTTTTGTCCTTGAGAGGACTTATCTTTTCCCGAGTTACCCTCTTGCTCCATAACTCTGCATCCATGTCCTCCAGTCCTCTCGATATTAAGACCAGAATTCCATTAACCTTACTGATTATTTTCTGCTGCAGCTTTGCCCAGTCAATCTCTTTCTGTTATTAGTAGTTGTTTGTTATTCAAAATGATAAGTGTCACTGATATTTGATCAATGATTTTTAGCAATTGGTAAAACAAAATAAAGTCAGTAGTTCCAAAGAAAAATCACATTTTATTTAAAACCTTGGTAACTGTCATCCTCTCTCCCCAGGTACTCCCAGAGCAGCTGAGTTTCTCCACCATTTTGATTTCATTTCAGATAAAAATTAAATCATGAAACTATTTCAGCCTAAATGATATTGTGCAGCACTGAAATTCATGTTCAGACTGCTAAGAGTTAATCACTTAGCAATTACAACACAGTATTTATGGCTGAACAAAAGCTTCATATGTGGTGCCAAACCACTTCGCCTTCATATTTAGGGGAGTTCCCTTGGCATTACATGCCATTTAGCAGGTTATTGAAAGAAAAGCTTTTAGACTGATGCTCATATTGTCATTTTCAGAGAGGCCTGAATAGTCACATTTGTACAGTAAATTGCTTCTTGTAAATGAGGCATTCAAGCCTATAAAAATTGAGTCTAATTCTGTTGTGACCCTGCATTTGCAGGAAATTTTATGAACTGCATGGCTTTAACATAAAATTCACCAGTAACATCTGCCACTCATTTTAGGGCATCTTGATAATGCTCTGAGTATTGTCGACATAGAATCTAATAAGGTCTCCGTGGAACGGAATAAATAATTTCTAAATTGCCCTCTTTGTCAAAAACTATTACCTGAGCCTAAACCCGAAGGAATAAATTCCGAATTCACTTTGGGACACATAACACTGGTCACTGGCAAAGCAAGAGCAATTGTACGCCACAATTAGATACTAAGTTGGAGAAAGTAATTGTAATGAATTGATGATGGAGGTATATCACTCGATTGCCACTCAGATGTTGCTGAGTTAGTTTGATTTGTAATTCCCCAACTTTGTTAAATTTGCAGCTTTTTGGGACAGGGCAATGCCATTCAAAAATTTCAGTCCTGTGGGACAAGATGTGTTGGAAAATATAAAATAATTTTATATTTAGAGGTAATTTTGATAACTTTTATATCAAAATTAATCTGTTACATTGAAAAATGCCATGAATTATGTGCAAAGCCTAATACACAATAATTAGAAAGTCACCACCTAATGTAAGTAATCTCATCAAATGATCAGAGGAAAACCACTTTTTTTGACACTTTAATAAATTGTTTTAGCTCTAAGAATCGGGTAGGCAATTTTTAAAAATCCATTCATGTGACACAGGCATCACTGGCTGGACCAGTATTTCTTGCCCATCCCTAGTTGCAAAGTTGAGACAGTGGGGGTGAGCTGGCTTCTCGAACCGCTGCAGTCCATGTGCTGTAGGATGCTGTAGGATTGACCCACAATGCTCTTAGGAGAGAATTCCAGGATTATGACCCAGTGACTGTGAAGGAACAACAATATATTTCCAAGTCAGGATGGTGAGTGTCTTGGAGGAGAACTTGCAGGGGATTGTGTTCCCATGTACCTGCTGCCCTTGTCCTTCTAGCTGGAAGTGGCTTTGAGTTTGGAAGGTGCTGTCTGAGGATCTTTGGTGAATTTCTGCAGTGCACCTTGTAGATAGCACACACTGCTGCTACTGAGCGTCGGTGGCGGAGGGAGTGAAAGCTTGTGGATGAAGTGCCAATCAAGCGGCTGCTTTGTCCTGGATGGTATCAAGCTTCTTGTGTGTTTTTGGGGCTGCACCAATCCAGGCAAGTGGGGAGCATTCCATCACACTCCTGACTTGTGCCTTGTAGATGGTGGACAGGCTTTGGGGAGTCAGGAGGTGAGTTACTGGCAGTAGCATTCCTCACCTCTGATCTGTTCTGGTAACCACTGTGTTTGTAAAACTGGTCCAGCTGAGTTTCTGGTCAATGACAATGAATGCTGATCATGGGGGATTCAGTGATGGTATTACCATTGAATGTCAAGGGGCAGTGGTTAGACTGTTTTTTTGTTGAAGATAGTCACAACCTGGTATTTGTGAGGCATGAATCTTACTTGCCACTTGTCAGCCCAAGCCTGGATAATGTCCAGATCTTGTTGCATGTGAACATGCACTGCTTCAGTATCTGAGGAGTCACGAATGGTGCTGAACATTGTGCAATCATTGGCGAACATTCCCATTTCTGACCTTATGATGGAGGGAAGGTCACTGATGAAGCAGCTGAAGGTGGTTGGGCCTAGGACACTACCCTGAGGAACTCCTGCAGAGGGCGGGCATGGTGGCTCAGTGGTTAGCACTGCTACCTCACAGCACCAGGGGCCCGGGTTCAATTCCACCCTCGGGCAGCTGTCTGTGTGGAGTTTGCACATTCTCCCTGTGTCTGTGTGGGTTTCCTCCGGGTGCTCCAGTTTCCTCCCACAGTCCAAAGATGTGCAGGTTAGGAGGAATGGCCATGGGAAATGCAGGATTACAGGGATAGAGTAAGGAGTGCGTCTGGGTGGGATGCCCTTCGGAGGATCAGTATTGACTTGATGGGCTGAGTGGCCTGCTTCCACACTGCAGGGATTCTATGATTCTCTGTCCTGGAGCTGAGATGACTGACCTCCAACAACCACAACCATCTTTCTATGTGCCAGGTATGACACCAGCCACTGGGGAAAATGCTTGTGCTATTTACCCTCCAACATCATTCCCTGATTCTGAATATTCTGCCTTAATTCTGATTCTGAATATTCTGCACAATTGAAATGTGGAGCTTGTTCAAGGAACAGCTACTGCGTGTCCTTGAGAAGTATGTACCTGTCAGGCAGGGAGGAAGTGGTCGAGCGAGGGAACCGTAGTTTACTAAAGAAGTTGAATCTCTTGTCAAGAGGAAGAAGGAGGCTTATGTAGAGATGAGGCGTGAAGGCTCAGTTAGGGCACTTGAGAGTTACAAGTTAGCCAGGAAGGACCTAAAGAGAGAGCTAAGAAGAGCCAGGAGGGGACATGAGAAGTCTTTAGCAGGTGGGATCAAGGAAAACCCTAAAGCTTTCTACAGGTATGTCAGGAATAAAAGAATGACTAGAGTAAGATTGGGGCCGGTCAAGGACAGTAGTGGGAAGTTGTGCGTGGAGTCCGAAGAGATAGGAGAGGTGCTAAATGAATATTTTTCATCAGTATTCACACAGGAAAAAGACAATGTAGTCGAGGAGAATACTGAGATACAGTCAATTAGACTAGACGGGATTGAGGTTCATAAGGAGGAGGTGTTAGCAATTCTGGAAGGTGTGAAAATAGATAAGTCCCCTGGGCCGGATGGGATTTATCCTAGGATTCTCTGGGAAGCTAGAGAGGAGATTGCAGAGCCTTTGGCTTTGATCTTTATGTCGTCATTGTCTTCAGGAATAGTGCCAGAAGACTGGAGACTAGCAAATGTTGTCCCCTTGTTCAAGAAGGGGAGTAGAGACAACCCTGGTAATTATAGACCAGTGAGCCTTACTTCGGTTGTGGGTAAAGTGTTGGAAAGGATTATAAGAGATAGGATTTATAATCATCTAGAAAGGAATAATTTGATTAGGGATAGTCAACACGGTTTTGTGAAGGGTAGGTCGTGCCTCACAAACCTTATTGAGTTCTTCGAGAAGGTGACCAAACAGGTGGATGAGGGTAAAGCGGTTGATGTGGTGTAT